>NC_031774.1:51490268-51505166 GCF_001522545.3 Parus major
ACACACACATACACAGACACACACACAGACACAGACACACACACAGACACACACACACACACACACAGACACACACACACACACACAGACACACACACACACACACACACACACACACACACAGACACACACACACACACACAGACACAGACACACACACACAGACACACACACACACAGACACACACACACAGACACACACACAGACACACAAACACACACAGACACACACACAAACACACACACACTCACACTCATTCTCACTTATGACTTTTCTGTGAGCCAGTTCTGCCTTCGAGTGCAGGGTGAGCAACAACTTCCCGAGCGGGCGGCTCTGAGTCACACACATCTGTTCTGACTGGACAAGCACATCAAGTGTTATATTTCCAGCTACTGAAAGGATGATCAGAGCTCCTAAATTAGCTGTCCAGTGTGAAGTTTTTTATGATTAGTTATTCCAAGTTGTCTTCTGGGGAATATTTTCTGGGCTTTCTTTTAAAATCTGCTGCTCAAAAATTGCTCTGCAGCAAGCTTGTTAGCTGGAGTGCTCATGGAAAGCTGCTCCTAGACCAATGCACATCCATATGCTGACGATGTGAAATAATATTCCTAACTGCTTTTTTGCAGTATTCCCCAGATCTACTGAATGGGTATGCCTCTTTTATTTATTTGGGAATGTTATTGATTTTAGATGAGGGAATGTGAGACTATATAAATGGATGTTCTCTTGTTGCCTTTTGGGAATGACATTTGATTTCCACCCCCTTCTCCAATTTTTTTTGAGTTTCTGTTTTCTGCAAAGGGAATGTACAGAAAATTTCAGGCTCATCCTTAATGTGGAATTTGTTTGTTTTTGTTTAAGAGCAGGAGCAATACCAGCCTATGAAACAAAACTCTCCCAGGCCTGGGAATTAAGTGTTAGTGAGTGGGAGGCTCTGCCCATGCATCCCAGCTTAGGTGTGAACATTCGAGGGAAAAACCTGCACACCTGAGAGTGGAGGAGGTGCATGGCACTCTGTGGGCACCACAGGCACAGCTGCATACAAGGGACACTTGAGAATGAATCCTTTGCTGGACAGCTGCAAAAGCTGCTGCTCCTAAAGCCCCACCAATGCAAAAAAATGAGCATACCTGGGAGTTAACTCAGATTCAAACAGATCTTTTGTGTATATTCAACATTTCAAAAAAATTTGGGCGTAGGTGAGATTTTAAATGTGTTTAATCCTTCAGAGGGAGTTCAGTCACTGCATTTTTAGAGGGACATGGTCTTGTGCTTCCCCTGCTTCAGCACTAGCCCAGCGAGGTCCATCTCTGTGGATTTTAGCCAGCATACAAAGCACAATGTGAGCTTGTAAAGCCCTGAGAGATGCCTGAGTGAAGGCTGTTCTGCAAGGACCCATGGAGATTACAAATCCTGTTGTGTTCAGGCAGAATTGCAAATGCTGAGGTGAGCTGGCATGATTGACATGAACATCAACTAGATCACGTTTATTTTTAACATCCAGCAAAATTATTAGAACCAGTACTGTTATCATCTGTAGGGCTAAACCCCACCTAAAAGAAGAAGGTATTGTGGGATACCCCATACAAAATGATGCTAGGAGGTTCCACCCCAGTATATGCTATTATATTACATTTCTACCCATCTACCATCCCTGTACTCTGTTCAAAGAACTATAAGTAAAGGCTGAGCTGCTGATAACCACTTTACAAATGAAAACCTTGATTTTATTTGATGGTGTAAGACTTGTGAAGGAAATACGGGGAAGAACATAGAACAGAATAAATTTTATTAGTTGAGTAGATGTGGCAGAATAATTACAGTTTCTGGGAGAGTGTGGGGAACAGCATAAGAAGGCTGGAAAAGAAATAGCAGCTTAAAATGTGATTGTCTGTTTGGGGTGATAGTAAAGTCAAAAGTGCCATTTCCAGTCTAAAATCCCTGTATCCAATACTAAAGAGCATTAGAGCCTAAATAAGGATTTGAATACAAATGTCTTCAACTCCGGCTCACCACAAAATTAAAGGATCTGTTCCAGGAAATGCAGTGTCTGCATGAAGAGACCCCCCTAGATCTGTGCCTTTGAAGCTTAAGTTTTAATTTGGGATTAAAAAAAAAAAAAAAAGTTGCACAGGGCCCTGCAGGAGTCTGACACAGTATCCTAGAAGAGATCCTGTGCTGCTGACGGCTGGAGCAGAGCAGGATTGGGGATCTTGACACTTGCCTGCCCATGGTGATGCTGCTGATGCAAGAGTGATTCAGCGCTGAACATGGAAAGAAATGCTGAATATGAGAGAGAAGCAGGGAATCCAGGGCAGGCAGGATGGCACACAGGCTGGCTGAGTCCTGCTGATGCTGGTTTTAAAGCCAAACACACATGGTTTGAGTTAAGGCTGGCCTCCCTCTGTCCAAATGCATTGCAGATTATGGATGATGTGGGCTTTGCATGGGTAATTTTTTCTTTTTCATCTCAGTATAAGGCAGCCCAGGAAACACCATCATGTATGATGTGGGCATTTTTCTTGTGCTCTGTGTTTGATTTAATCAAAAGAGCTTTCAGCCTGGATACACTGGGTGACCACTTCTACTATTCTCAGCATTTTGCAACATGATTATTTTGCCAGTCCTCTTTTATGTGCAGGCTTGAGTGCACTCAGAAGCATCAGGCACAGCTCATTGATTTAGGGTCATCTGGTCTAGGATAAAATAAGACAGTGAGCAGCTTTTACCATTGTGTCTCCACCTCCTGGTGTAGGCAGGGCTGGCAGTAGGGTCACCTTCAGCAGGTGCCCATGGGTGGCCCTGTCAAAGAAGACACCTCAGTGCTGCAGTGCTGTGTCCCAGCAGCAGTGGGGGCAGAGTCCTGGGATGCAGGACATGCTGTTAGTTGGACTGCTGGGAGCTGGGGCTGGCCCATGGCTCCTGTGCCTCAATGGCCATTTGCTGCCTTGCCTCACTGATGCTCTGCCAGCTGCTCAGTTGCTCTGCAAGCAATCCTGAGACTGGGGTTTGTTTTTATTTATTCCATTACATAAAATATTCAAATTTGCAAAAAAACCAACCCATACCAACATCAGGAAAACCCTCAATACCCAAAGGTATTTCCAGAGAAGGATAATTCCCATTTGCTCCTGCTGGGCAGGGTTGCTGTCCCTTTGTCCCATGGTGCAGTGCTTTCCCTTTTGAGGTCTGGTGTTCTTGGGTCAGACTTGGATGGAGGAGCCTGTCCAAATTAGGGGCCTCCTAAGCCTGGTTCATGGACCACTTGCAAGCCCCCTCTAAAGTGAGTGTATGCAAATTCACTGGTTGTATTCCTCGTCTTTCTGGAGCTTGTTGTACAACTAAAGATTGGTTTCTGATTCGTCCCACTGTGACTCCCAAGTCCTGCAGGGAGACGTGCTGGTGTGAGCCGTACTAGTAAAAGATCTAGTAAAGGGGCTGGTAACTTTATTGTAGCCACTGGGAGAATTTGTGCTCTGCAGCTCAGCTTGGGCTTTGAGGGCAAGGAAACCTTTGGTGAGGGGCAGCTGAGAGCAGAGGAAGGTTAATTTTTTCACCTGGAAGAGCTGCATTTTCCTGAAGAGGGAAGAGCTTCCAAGTCTCTCCTGTGAGCTCTGGAAAACATTTTGAATTTTTTTTCCTTCTTCAAATAAAGAATTCATTAAGTTTTCTGTTCCTCTTAGTCCCCATGCTTCCCATTCCCAGAGGCATAATATTGAACCTAATCACCAACTAGAACAACTGAGGCCTTTATTTTGGTGTAAAGCTGCATGAAAAAAGAAAGTCCCCTGTGTATGCAGCTGTAATACTTGCATAATTTTAAGGAATATGGAGAAACTCACAACTGATTTCCAAATCTGCGTCTTCCTTTTTCCTATAATGAGTGTGATGCATAATTTACACAGGCAAGAAAATGTAGGAAGCTGATTATTTTTTCCTTTGTGTTTGTTTTCATTCAGTTAGAGAAGGGCTGGAACTGCAGAAAGCTGAGATAAGAGCCCTACCCCTTCCTTGGTGCGGTGAGCACGGTACGGAGGATGAAGAGGAACTCAAGGTACAACCACGAGGACTTAGCTGGGTCTTTCCAGCAGTTATCAAAAACAAATATGTCTCGTCTGTTTCCTGTCTTGAAAAGGAGGAGCATGAGAGCCATGGAGCGAAATGCTCAGTGATGTTGGGGGCAGTCACAGCCTCAGCCACTGAGATACCTGCCCACACCCACAGCTCTGGCAATAAACTGCTGACTACAACGAATATTATAAAAATTCCTCCCTGGATACCATAGACACTTTGATGGTTTTGCATATGTTGAAAACTCCCTGGCTAATGACATATTTCCTCTTCGGGCTGACTCATGAGCTGCTTCTCCTTGTTGCTATGAAAGTTGGAAGCACTTCAATGCTGCATGCTGCAAGTACATTTCGTGAAAAGAGAGGAAAATCTCAGTATTATTTCTGGATTCACAGATTTGACCCTTTCACTTTTGCAGTAAGTGAGCTATGCCACTTTGACATTTATTAAATAGTATGTTAGTGGCAGAAGGAATGACAATAAAATTTGTGTGTATAATTTAAAGCAAACAATCTCCACTCTTAATCTGGCCTTCAAGGCCTGAAGTAAACAACTGCATTTCAAGGGAAAGTTACTGAGAAAAAGAAAGGTCTGTTGGGTGCTACTTGCTTTTAAGCATTGAGACAGAGTGCTTAACAGCCTAAAAGCTCTAAGCCCCGCTTGTTATGGGGAGATAACAGCTCCATTAATTAGATGATCAAGTATTACTTTATTGGTAAATTCTTGCATTGGCCTGGAATGGCTTGTGCTTGCTTATGAGACATGTCATTCAATTCTTTTGAGCATTTATAATATTCCAGTAGTTTATTTAATGTAAATGCCATAATTGTCTAATTTAAGTAATATTTGCATCAATGTCGTGTGATTATGACCTGGTTTGGGATATTTATCTGTGCTGATTTTCAGCAGCTCTCAGCAAAAAATAAAAGGTCTTTTCATGATGTACAAGTTTGACACAATGTCAAACCTTGTTTTCTGTCCCTCACCAGAAGACGTGAGACTCGTGGGTCTGTGTACTTGAGCTCATTTTGAGTTAGCACTATGCCAGCATATGAGCAGAGGGAAATGTAAGAGAAAAGAGGCTGGATAAAGCCCTAAGGGCTGCTGACACAGACCAGGAGCCGACCTGGCTCCACTGCCTCTGACTCCTGAGCAGGGGCAGTTTGTATGGAGATGGACAACACCTTCCTCTGTGTCTGTGTGCACTGGTGGTTAAACCACCTATAAGCTGCTGATGGCCAGAGGTTACAGCCTTGGGGCTTAAGGGAAACTGAAATCACTGCTAATTCACCTTGAAAAGTGGGCTGTAGGCAGAGTGCCCAGGGGTGCAACAAGAGCCAGAGTGGGGAGCTGGGGGCACACACAGTGACAGAGTTCTGCCAGCAGAAGTCACTCGGCCCTTGAGCCAGTGCCAGGTTGTCTTGCAGGGACGTGGGCTGCACAGACTGGAATCGCTGGTGGATTTAAATCAGTCCTAGCATTTCACAACCTCTCCCCGCAGCTCCCTATGCAGGGCCCCTATACATTTGTATACCATACAGCTCCTTCAGAGCCTGCAGTACTTTTAACACATAATATACATGTTTGTCTCAAAGCAGGATAGACACCAATTAACACTGCTCATTAATGAGGGCACAATCAACTTGCATAACCTTGAACCACTGAAAGCACAGTGATGTATGAATGAGAGGTTAACTGCAGATGACAGCTCATTTCTTTTTGCTCTTCTGCCCAGAACATCCTGCCAATACACACATTATAAATAACATGTTCTCGTGATGGTAATGGGGGGGCATTTCAGAAGCAAGCATTGCTTATTTTTTTCAGGAGTGATTACATGACATTAGGGGGTTCAGCTTTAATACCATCTGTTACCTTGGCTGCTGGGATCAGCTGTTTCCGCTGCAGGATCTCTGCTGCTGGTACCCTTGACCACAACCCTGTTCTGTGTTCTGAATTAGAAAGTTGAATGTGAAGCAAATTAACATAAAAACCTAGAGAAAAGGGCAAGTTGCATTTTTGATGTGCCTGAGACACCGGTGCCCATGTGACTCACAGTTCACGACTCGCAGAGCGGTGTCATTCGTAATTTGTGTAAGCGTTCACTTGCTCACCCACACACACCCGTGTTATATCCTGCTTTTCCATGCAAAGCACTCAGCCAGCCATACAGCCCAGTTAGCAACACGCTAGCTCTGCTCTCACACAGACTATGCCACATCAGTGCTCCTTCTGTGGGGAATATATTTACTTGCTGTAAGGAGCCATCTAGTGAGGGTTTACTGCACATAAAATTAAAGTAACTGTTTCTTTACTGTTTGCCGGCAATACCGAAAGAAAACGTGCCGGTTTTTTCTCCTCATGTTCTCCTTGCCACACTTAGGGTGCAGCAAAAGCAAACGTGTTGAGCAGGTGAGGCTGTGCAGGACCGAATGCTCATTGTCCCTGTGGGAAGGACAGGAGCACATGGCTCACCCTGGCTCAGCTCTGCTCTCGGGGGACCCGCACGGAGCCAGCACAGTCCCGAAGGACCTGCCCTGTGCGCTGGCAGGAGCGAGAGCCAAGTGTGTGGGTGGAGAGCGCAGGGAAGGGCCGTGGCAGGCAGAAAGGAAAGGCCATAAACTCGGTCCCGCTCTGGGGTGCGGGCTCTGCAGGCACAGCCAGGCGGTGAAAGTGCCCTTCGTCAGGCAGGCGGCGATGGCAGAGCTGCGAGCTTAATTTAATTGGCAGAAGGCTGAGCCAGAGCCTCCGTCAGCTCACAGATAAAAGAGAGCAGCGTTTGAATGGTGGGCACTTCTTGCGAGTTTGCTTTTCAGGTTTGTTTTGTTCTTTGAAGAACGAAGAGTTCGTGCAGATGGAAATGTGAGAGTGGAGTTGAGAGTGTCTGTGCACTGCAGAAATCTGAAGTTACTGCTCCTGGAGCATCAAAAGCACGGCTACAATGCAAATTCATGTGGTTAGGAACTGTATAGTCTGCAAAGGGACCAAGCACGCCAAGTTAAGTATTAAACCCTCACTCAGGGAAATGACAGCAGCTTTGCCACAGGTTAGAAGTGAGATTTTTTGTTGTGCTTTAAAATTTTACCCGGTGAGCGCAGCTGGGTGCAGGGACAGGGTGGAGGGGCAGCATCGCCTGTTTCAGGTGTGCTCCAGACTAAAAGCGAGCGGGCAGTGGGGTCTCCATCAGGGCGTGCCTGGATGCTCCACAGCAGGATGTGCTGGAGGCTCCATCGCGACATTCACTGAGGGGGCTCCTCTGGTCCCTGCCAGCCTCCTGGGGGGGAGTTTGAAGCGAGCAGCTGCCCAGCACTTTGAGCAGCCTTATGCTGTGCTGGCACTGGAGTAATCCTCCCCATCTCCTGCCTGCCTGTTTGCAGTGCTGGCTCTTAGTAGGCAGCTTTTCTGCTCCTCGAGAGCTCAGCTCTCTGCTCTCCCACGTCGTCCTCAGCTCAGTTCCCTTAGGCACAACTGGCCAGCCCTCAATGGGAGAGCTCCAGCACCGTGGCACACTGGAGGAAAGAGGCGCTGAGACGTTTGACACTGTGATACACAATGAACAGGACAGTCATTTTTCATAGCTACCATGCATATCAGGATAGGGAAAGTAATCCAACTTTTATAAACAAGCCCATATTCTACAAAACCCAGACACTCTGTCATGCACAAGAAAATGCCCTGAATTATGAATGTCTGCCATTTCACAATAACTATTCCTTGCTTTTAATTTTTTTTCCTTGAAAAATGCAATCAGTTAATTTTTTAAGTTTTTTTTAATTTTATTTTGTTTTAATTTTCTCATAAATAAACGCCAAAAATGGGCGTTTATTTATGAGAAAACGCCCATTTTTAGTTGGTGGAAATTATTTGACTACATCAATGATTAATAGGTTTAATGTAATAGCTGCAATGGAAATTTAGAAAGCAAACAAGCCAAACAGAGCTGAATGGACTTGTTATAATGATTTCATTAAGGATTTTTAAAAGTTTGCTTTATACTTGCAGTTTGTTGTCAGAAAGAATTGGCTGAATTCAGTCAAAATGGTTTGTTCTTTGTCTGTCCATGGTCACCATAGCTACCATTTCAATCTGTTAACATATGTGGTATTATTTTGTTCCTTTCTCTTAAACTCTGTTCACAGATGCTGTCAAGATTTCCCTTTGTACATATCTGATCGGTTCATGCCAGGTTTGGCTCCGTGCCTTTCCAGGGGAGAGCCTCTATGATCAGGACAAGGTGGTTCAGCACTCGGTGCAGCAAGAGAGGCAGGATTAGAAGCTGGGGTGGGGATGGCTCCTACTCCACTAAGGCATGGGATCTGCGAGAAATACAGGGAAGACATTGGGAAGGATATTGTCAGAGGTGTACCTTTTTTCTGGAGAGGTGGGTATTCTCTGGATGTGCTGTGGCAGCTCCTTGGCTGCAATAAATCAGTATAAATGCATTCATTTTAGTGGAGGTGTTGTGTCTGCTGGTAGTCAGGTCCTGTGATGTTGCTCATTTGGGTAAGGAGCCAAGAGATGAAGGGAGGCACAGCTACAACATTTTAAATAAATAAGTAATAAGACTGTACAGGCTCTGTTCTTTTGCTTTTTCCAGTCTTAGAAAAGGTTCAGGTTGGCACTGAGGATGGAGGTGTATCCGCTCTGTGCTATGGAGGGGATTGGAATATTTAGTGGAGATCAGATTATCCACATTTCGCATTTTAATTGGCATTGAGTGAGGAAAAAATATCAGCTTTTTCTATTGCTGAATGTGAAGGTGATTGAGATGGCTTCATTTTCTTTCCAGCTGTGAAGCAGGCAGGTAAATATATTGATGTATGTATGCAGTACAGTTTATAGTGAAGCTGTAAGAGAAATCAGATAGTCTGGAAAATGCACAATTTCCTTTCAACAAAGCACTCACAATAGAGAGTAAAGTTAAGGTGAGTTCATATATTTATATTTTTAAGAGCAAAAAAGCATTTGTTTAAAGCTCTGTGGCTCTGATTTTCCAGAGCCACTGAGCACCCTGCTCTCTGGTTTCTTTTAACTGGTGCTGTAGGTTTTCAGCATTTCTGGCAGCCAGGCCCCCTTTACTAATGCCTGCAGAGAGGAGCTGGAGAAAGTGTGAGAAACATTATTGTAATGAGGGGCTAATTCTGCCTCTCCTTCCTGCCTCTCAGTGCAGATGAAAGAGTGCCTGCAAGTCGTGTTATGTGCACGGGAAAAGGGAATTCTGATTACTGTCTCTGGCTCCCCAGGGGCAGGGATGCTCTCTTAGCACAACTCGCAGTAAGTCACATCTGCATTTCCAGTATAAGGCCCATTTTTAAGGACTCCTAGTTTAGCTATAAAAATTCACTTAGCATGCATGAATAGAAACCAAATTGACAAGATAGACCATAACTGCTCTGAAAGGGCCATTAGTTCCTGTCATACAAAAAATCCACATTTTTAAAAAGCAAGTATTATTCACATTTGCACAACAGGCTGTAACCATTCCTTCTAAGTCATTATAGACTGTATGGAAATAATAATTTTCAAAATCACTATTGATACCACAGGCACAGAAACAGCAGGAGATAGATGCCTTTGCTTGATATTAATCCAGAGCCTTCCAGTGCCACCGAGCGGGTTGGGATCAGTTTAAACCTTTGATTTACACCAATGTAACTAAGAAGAGGAAGACCACAGAATAAAAATTTGGTCTGATATCTGAGTTTTGTGCAAGGTTTCTGGTGTCATCAGGGGAATCCCAGAGGGGCAGTGGCTATAAGAGGTACCAATGAAAGACCATTCATCTCCTGTGCTCAGTGCTGCTGGGCAGGGGAAATGAATCTGTATTTTGTGTGTTCCATGTCTAATAAGGGCAAAGCTTGGGGCAGATAGGAATGTAGCTTTTTTTTTTTTAACTGTGATTTTAAGAGGTACTAGGTGATGGCTTTTTATAAAATTGTTTCTTTTGGTTCATGATTAGTGCCTCACTTGACACCAAATACAGGTTTCATTAATTTTTTTAATTTTTTTTCGGGGTTTTCATGTGTCACAGATTTTCTTCAGACAAATACCAGTAAGGAACTAACCTGTATTTTTCTCTCCTCCCTCTGAGATCACTAGCATTTGAGATTTCCAGATTATATTTGGGCTGAATGAAGAGAAAGTGTACAAATCAAAAGCTGGCACTAGAGTCCTGTTGAGCTGTGCTGCCTTAGGGGTGTGCTCACAGAAGCTGGGCCTGAGCCTTCCACTGGTTTTACAACAAAGGGAATTTCCAGAGATCTCAGCAGAACAATCCCCACATACATCAGAAGGATGTGAATGAGATGATTTTCTTCACTCTCACATGCAGGTATGGACATACAAACCTCTATATTTTTACTGTATTACAACAGTTTGCTTGGATCTATGACTATGAGTTTTGAAGGGAGTTTCAGATTAATTCTAATAGTTCTCTTTCCCGTGGGAATGCCAGTGCTCTGAGGCCCTGTAGGATAGCCCTGGCTGCATTTCCCTAAGATCCCCTATGTCTTGGGAAAAGACTGGGCTGAGTAGTGGAGTGAAGGGGGCTGCGTTGGCATAAGGTCAGTGCGGGGATTTTTTGGTACAATTTCAGGAGCAAGCAGCTGCCTCTCAGCTGGACTTTTCTTTGCCATTGCTGGGATTACCAGGATAGCAGCAAGACAGCGAGACACACGGAGGACTCCCAGGGAGGAAAGAGACCACCTGGCTGAGGGACTTTGCTGTGGTCAGAGCCCTGGGCACCAGCGCGTCTCCATGGCAGGGTGCAGGGAGGGGCTGCCTGACGTTTTGCAAAGGTGGGACAGCTCTCTCTGGGCAGTGTTTTCTGCTCCCACCGTGGACTGCAGTGACATGGGCCACAGGGAAGCTGCCACTTTTATGGAGGGGCTGGCATAGAGGAGTTTTCCTGCTGGATCTGGGCGATGTTTCTTATAGTTAGTTACCCTTGACGTAGCAGCGTCCTGCAAAGGTAATGCCACAGTACTGCATGAGCTCATGGGGAGAACTTCTTCCCTCATTCAATTTAAAAAAAGAAAAAAAAAAAAAAAAAGTTTAACATTGAAATGCAAGGGATTCTATTCCTTGCAAAGCTCTCACAACTGATATCTACTGTTAAACCTCAATCCTTGTCCCACTAGGTCTTGTAACAAAGAGCTCTCCGAAGGGATTGTGTGCATTTCTTGTTCAAAATCTCCTGTGAGAAGAATTGTTATTTGACTCCCTAAAAATGATGGCAGCTGTCCCCTGCAATTCTATCTCCCTTCACAGACTAGCACTGCTCATTGGCTGCCCCAGAGACAAGTGAAATGGAAGTTAATAAAAAGAGAGTGGTATATTCCCAGGTTAAGTGCTGTGTTAACTGCAATCATCCCTACGATTAAGTGGCTCCCTAAAAGTAAATATTTTTTCCCCATATGTTTTTTTAAGGAGTGATGAATCTCTTCACACAGTGTGTTTCTCATCAGATATGGAGATTAACTTAAACACAGAACTGAGTGAAGCAAACCCATCAGCTATCTGAGGTTTTCTACTCTGGTTTTGCTGCATGCCTCTTCCTCATCCTCAGGGAGGGGAAGGTGCCTGTCCCACCTCACTCAAGGTTTGTTTTTTGGGAGAAGGCACCAGCTATGGAGGGGTTAATACAATCAGAGCCTGTCTCACCTCCTCTCACTGCTGTCATTTCCCATATTCTCCTCCAGAGCTCTTCTCCAGGGCAGATCAGAGGCGCAGGACAGGGCACAGAGAGGGGCTGCCCGCTCTGGCTGCTGCCTGCCAAGGGTGCCCAGCCCTGGAGCAGTGCTGGCTGGGCAGGGGGGAGCTGAGGAGGAACGGGGCTCCTCAACAGCCTCAGGTTTAATTCACTGAGAGGAGCTCCCAGGAGGAAAGGGAGGAAGTGGAGTCCTGTGAGGGCAACATAGGGTAGTGGGGAAAGCTGTATGCCCCCGCCAGAAAGGAGCCAAAACTCTGCAAAGGGGGTGGTCACAGTAGCATGTACAGATGAGTGACTCCTGTTCCCACCAGCTTCACAAACTATAAAATATCTCCTAGCACAAATGCTGAAACAAACCCACTGCGGGCTGCGTCTGCGCTTTGCTGGGGACAGACAGGGCGTTCTCTGCAACTCTGCCCACGAGGTTGTCGTGTGCTCTCATCCCACTGCTCTCCCTGGCATTGCCAGCCTCTGCCAGCCTCTGTGCAGGATTTCAGCCTCATCCTCTTCTTCCTCCCACGGCCATCTCTCAGTGCCGCCCCTCTGGGTCAGCCTGGAGCCCTGCTCCAGGCCAAGACAGTGTTTCCTCGGCTCCCCTGGTCCTGCCATGCTCAGCCTGCAGCTGCCAGCAGCCCTTCTCCTGCCTCCCTCTGCTGATCCAGCCCCAGCTCTGCACCCTCTCACTCCCACCACAGTCCCCTGCCTCGATTTTTTTCCGCTGGCCTCCCACTGACTACAGGATATGAGCCATTCTCTCCGGTGGGAAATAAAAGTTTGGATTTTGGATTCCTTCTCTAAAAGCAACTTTTAGGTTGAAAGGCTCCAAGGACAAACTTCCAAAGGTCCGCAAGAGATTTAGGGACAGATTTTAAAAGTCTTTTAGTCACATTAAGATGAAATTAGATTCCCCTTGGGTTTTTTTTTCAGCTATAGAAGGTGCTTTTGAAATTTGCACGTCACTCCTGTTTATGTCTTTTAGGCATGTAAATGCTTCCTGAGATTTAGGGATTGAACACCTCACCTTGAAACCTAAGAAAATCTGGCATCATCTCATGTGCATTCCTTCAAAATTCCAGCCAAAATTGTTATTTTGTTATCCAACTTGGAGCATGAAGTTCTGAAGTAAGAGATAATTAACCAGATTTCCTCTCTGCATTTGCAGGCAGCTTAGCACAAGGGGAAAAAAAAACAACCCATAGTGTTGACTGTATAAACATCTTGTTCAAAGGGTAACATTTTCCTGATTAATAGCCTTTCAGTATTAAAAACAATCAGTCTAGAGCATGATTAATTGTCCTTTTACTACTGGTAACCAGCTGTATGTATATATATACATACATACATACATACATATGTACTTGTGTAAACACACAGGCACATTCTCACTGGGGTAAGCAATTTTAGTGTGTCTGTTTTCAAGGAAAATACATTATGAAGGAGGTGAGAGAGCTGCTTTCTAAAACTCCAGCTAATGGGAAGGGTTTTAACTCTTGTAACCCTTTGTTGCAAGAACTAGCAGCCCTGAGGATGCACAATAAGCATTGCTGTCCTGAGAAAAGGCTTGAAACACTCACCTGGGCAGGAAGGAGGCCAAGAAAGAAGCAGAAGACACTCTTCATCCAGGGAATAAATCTGTTCAGTTGTTGGGCACCCTGAATGCATTTCTATTTCATCTGTATTTTATTTGTGGGACTGACAGGGTTAATGGCAATATGAAAAGTTTTCACTTAAAAATTGGCAAGGAGAGGTGGTTTTCTCTTAACAAAGAGAAACAAATTTCAATAAATTTTTTAAAATGACAGTCCTGGCTGGTCCAACCTGTTAGGCCACAGTATACACACAACAGTGACACAGTATTCATATAAGGAAGAGACTTTATTTTCCACTCTTTTTGCTCTAATATCTAAACAGGTGAGCAGGTTAACCACTACATTACAGTATTGTCCAGAAGCTGCAGCCAAGCTCAGGTGCTAGGAAAATACCCTCTCTGCTTTACATAACTCAGACTGCTGCAGATCATACACGAAATTCCTCTTGAAGAGCCTGAGCAGGACATACAGGTGTGTGCAGTCGTGTGGGATCATGGCCTGACGTGTCTAAATGAAGTTTTCATCCAGGTAAACAAGACCCTGTACCTACCAGAGGCTCTCTTAGTGCTCAGAGGGTTTCCTCCCCATCTGTCCCACTTTGCAGAAGTTGAAATAATGAAGTGTTAACATGGGTTTTCTCCAGATTAAGGGCTGTGAGCCAGAGGAGTAGAATTTGTTGCTCTTTTGGCATAAGTTAGAAGCTGCATAACGTGTATTCACTGTTGCTGCTAAAAAATAAAACACAATTCTGTATTTTGTGTACAGTGCCTGAGTACACACTCGCCTACACTCTGCAAAGAGTTTTCTTTATGGCCAGAAAAGAATTTTTCAAAGTTTCCTTCAAGAATAACACCAAAATCTGTTGTGCTGTTTTGGGACACTCCCAAAAATTCAGGCTTTTATGCTTAAGCATAAAGAAGCCCGACACCACTGTTCAGAAAGGAAAAAAACAGGAAGAATTTTGTGAATGGTTAGAAACAAAAAGCTCCATCAGCATCAGGAATGTTATATTCAGGACTCATGAATTTCTGCAGAAAGGCTGGAAAATGAAGAGCAGCCCTGCTGTGGATGAAGAGGGTGTTGTTGGCCTGGGACAACAGCTGTGACAGGTGCAAACGGGCTGTGACGGTGACAGCGCTGAGACTTCCTGCTCTGGGGACACGCACACACATGTACAGCGCACCACACGCAGCCCTCGGCAGCCAAGGGAGAAGGCACAGACCCACTGCTGTCCCCGGGCCCCAGCTTATCGTCTGCTGGGGTCAAGGAGCAGCCTGGTGAGCGGGCAGCAGGGGCAGAGCGTGCCCAGCCGACCTAGGACATGGCTCAGGCAGGGGTGACATCCCTCACGGCACTGCCCAGGAGTGGGGACACAGGGAATGTGCTGCTGCCCCAGCTCACGGTGCCAGGATGGAGCTGCCCCAGCTCACGGTGCCAGGATGGAGCTGCCCCACTCACCGTGCCAGGATGGAGCTGCCCCATTCACTGTGCCAGGATGGAGCTGCCCCAGCTCACCGTGCCAGGAT
>NC_031774.1:51505346-51508108 GCF_001522545.3 Parus major
TCACTGTGCCAGGATGGAGCTGCCCCATTCACTGTGCCAGGATGGAGCTGCCCCAGTCCACTGTGCCAGGATGGAGCTGCTCAGCCCTGTCCGGGACGGGCTGTGGGGCAGCGTTTCAGGACAGGCGCACTGTGGGGAAGTGCTGGCAGCAAATGTTGTTTCAACAGTTCAAATGAGGGAAATTGTGTAATAAATAATTTAGATGATTGACTTAAGATTTTAATCCTGGGGCCTAAGTGGGTAATGGCCATGAAGAGAGGAGGAGGGAGGGAGGAAGAGGAAGTGAAGGAAGACCAAAATTAGGCCCAGATTTGCAAAACTGTGCACATGTGTGTGTCTCAGTATAAGCTGTACACGTTTCCAAATGTCATCTGTGGTCTCAGGTTCAAGTTCAAGTTCGGTATGGTTCAGCCTAGGTCTTGGGGGAGTTTCTTTAAAAATTATTTATATATATATATATATATATATATAAATATATATATATATATATATATATTCTTCTTTCTTTAGTACTGGGACCTTCAAAGCTCATTTTAAAATGATCAGGGGTTCCCTTCCTGCCCTTGCATTTCAGGAGTAGAAATCCTCAAATATAGAGGAGAAGGATAATGAACACTCAGCCATGTTTGCATTCCTGTCTATCATGAAAATGTATTTTCTGCTACAGAACTAATACACTTTGCAATGGGAAATATTTGTGGCTGTCAGTGCTGGCGTTTAAGAGCATCACTAATTACTCCCCTAATTTAGAACTGATATTTTCAAAGAATGTGGGATCAAGAGCCACCATCATAAATTTTAGTTTTGTGAGCTAGAAAAAGGTGTTTTTATATATGTATTTTTATATATGTACTTATTTTATTTTTTTAAGTGAAAATAAGCCTATTTTTTCAGTGGTAAATAACTGGGGTGAGTAAATACTCACAGGTACATGCATGTGTAAACAAAGGAAACTGCATATCAGTATGTACACACCACACACATACCAAGTGAAGATGGGAAAGGAGATACTGTAAAGACCACAGTATGCTGAAACAAACTACCACACACCTCAACAGGGTATTTATTTTCTTAATTTTAATGGAGAAAAACAGTACGTGAATATTAAGGACCCTTTCCAAACTACTCCCTGGAAGTGAAATAATTTTGATAATCTTAGGCACAACACAGAGAAGGAAGGGTAAGGCCAGGGGCTGGAGACGATGGCTCCCCCGCGGCAGTTTTCCCCCTCCCCCTGTGCAAATTCTCTTGGATTAAAATGGCAGAGAGAGGCGGGGAGTGGCTGGGGACAGTTTGGCTGATACGAGATAACCGCTGCTGGTCAAATGGCACTTTTAATTGCTCGGGCCAATAAAAAAAAACTTGCTACATAAGTTAATTTGAATGAAAATAGCAGACACACCCGACAAGCTGCTTTCCATGACCCTGCATTGTGCTGCCTCAGCCTGATGTACAGTTCGAGTCGCAAATAACAGCGTGCGGTCTGGGTATACTTTGGTTGCCCATTTGAGCTACGGCGGGGCTGAACGCCCCGTTTTTCCCCCCCAGCAGTTCTCCCCGACGCCGTGCGGCTTTTCCCGACAGGAGCCTCGTGTGCCGAGAGAAGGGAACACGGTGCCGCTGCCGCTTTTGTTCCCCGCCTCGCCCCGCGGCCGGGTCACGCCGGGGAAGGCACCGAGCGTGGGACGCGGCCGCCCCGCCGGGAGGGCTCCGTGCGGGCCCCGCCTCCGGGGCCGCGTGGGGAGCCGGGCGCGCCGCCGGGAATGCGGGCAGCGGGATGTGCCGCCCGGCCGGGCCCCGAGCGCGGATCCCGGCTGGGCACGAGAGACCAAGGGGGAGCCACGGAGTTGCTTGAGAGGACCTGGGGCGGCGCCCGGGGCGAGGGCGGCTCCTGGGTACCTTGAGAGACCCGCGGGGGGCGGCTCTGCCCCGGGGGCAGCTGGCAGCGCCCTGCTGACGGGGCCGCAGCACGGACTCGCCCGTGCGGTGCCGCTCCCCGGCCGGCTGCTGCCTCTGCCCCGGCTCTCTCCCAGCCCAGCGCTGTCCCGCACTCTCGGCGCCGCTTCGGTCGGGCCGATCCCCTGCTCTCCTCAGGCCATTCCTGGCCTGGGACCCCAATCCCCTGGCAGGACTCTCGCTGCTGCTGCCGGTGGGAGCCGTCCCGAACGAACCAGGCACAGACCCCCGACCCTGCCGGGCTCAGCTTCTGCCGGACAACTGAGCTTTGTATGGAATCCCATTCAAACCACGCCGTAACCTTCCGCCACAGGGGAGGCGGGGGGGGCAAAGTAGTCCCTCGCCACGCTCCTCCCGTGTCCGAGTTCCCGGCGGGGCGGCGGAACCGGGGCCGAGCCGGGGGAGAGGCCGGGGAGGGGCTCCCCGGCGGGGGGTGCGGCCCCGCCTCCCGCCCGCTCGGCTCGGAGCAGAGGAGCTCGGAGCAGAGGTATCGCTGGGCGGAGAGATCGCGGATCCCGCACACACACGGCCCGCGGTCCGCCTCCACCGCGCCCAGCGAACGGAAGCGCCGGGCCGCCGCGATGGACAGGCGGCGCCGGCCAATGGGCGGGCGGGATGGCCTCCCAAAATGTAGGTTTGGCCAATGGGAAGGGGCAGGAGCGGGGGGAGGCGGGGCTGGCCGCGGGCAGCAGCGCAGGTTGAGCGGAGTCCCAGCGCAGGGCTGGGATGAGCCTCAAAGTTCGGGGCGATCGCGGTGGGGGATGTAGCAGCGCCGCCACCGCCGCGCACCGGCCCGGCCCGCCCCG
>NC_031774.1:51508848-51626525 GCF_001522545.3 Parus major
ATAAAAGAAGTCTCGATGCTTTCCAGAGGGCGCTTTGCAGGCAGGGAGGAACAGGGAAGCTGGCAGGGCTGGAGGAGGCAGGAGATGGCAGTTGGGTGGGTTTTTTTTCTTCTTCTTCTTCTTCTTTCTTTCTTTCTTTCTTTCTTTTTCCTTTTTTTCCCTTTTGTTCGGTTTTTTTTGTTTGTGTTTCTTTCTTTTTTTGTTTGTTCCATCCTCTCATGAACTCGTGTTCCTGTGGTATCAGTAATAGGGGTGGAACTAGAAGACATCAAGTTATAATTATAATTTTTTTCGAAGGTATTTAGAAGTGACTTAGGTCTGTATTTTAATTTTTTCTCTTCCTAAGAAGCTCGCTGCTTCTGTCCTCAAAAAAAAAAAAAATTGTTTTACGTTCCAGCTATTCTGCTGCGGTTCTTTGTAAGCTAATTTAAAGTGGTATGGAAGCAAATTTTGAGCAAACAAAGGAATTGGGGCTGTGCTGAAAGGCAGGTGCTGGAAGCACGGTAGTACTGATGTATCTCTGTGTATAGAAAGACAGGCTGTTAACCTCTTTAGTTTTAAATGTAAGCTTTTTTTTTTTTTTTTTTTTTGGTATTGTTCCTTTGTAAGTGGAGGTTGTAGCTAGTGAAAACCCTCCTTCTGTCTGGAGGTCCTAGCGTTTGGAGTTGTCCCTTTGCCCAGCCCAAACTTAATTGAATCCTCTGCACCTCTCACACTAAAACAAAAAGAATGGTGTGGAAAGGCACAGTGTCTCCTTATTGAATAATCCTGAGAGTTACTATTGTGTGGACTCAGGAAAAGGATTTATCTTGGGTCATCCTCAGACTGTGCACTAACGTTGGATGCCTTTTTTATTATTAAATATATGTCCGTTCCTAACTGTTAAGATCTCAGGAGGGAGGGAGGGCGGGCAGAGGTTTTTTTTTCCATTAAGTTCAGTTACTTGTATTCATTTACAGAAGAATTTTTCCCCACTCCTTCCCCTGTTCGTTTTCGTGACAAAATAAGATACAAGGGAGGTCTATTTCTTGGTTGACCAGGAGGAAAAAGAGGGTGGACGGTGGGGGGGGAGGAGGAAGAGGGGGAGGAAGGGGGAGCTGTTAGCTAGGCAGCAGTTGACACTGGTTTTCAATCTGTAGGTCAAACGCAGCATTTCTGTAGCACACAGCGTGCATCACACTGACTTATCAACCACGTAGCACAACAATACTTGGGCTTTATGGTCACCCCGGTGAATTATGCTCTTTTGAGCAATTCATTTCTCTAACATAATAGGTGGAGGGGGGAAGAATACTGTGAGCTGCTTCACTGTTGTGTACTCAGATGTACATTGTTCTGGTTTAAACTTACAGACATACAGTGACCTATACAAAGATTATTACTTTCTGTGCTGTGGAGTGGAAGGGAGGGGGAAGTGTGTGGTATGAAGAAACAAATTTTTTTCTGAGTAATCTGTACCCTAAGATGGGATCAGCAGGTGATTGTGTTTGAGTACACAGTGTAATACAGCAAGCTCATAGTAAGTTCACCCAAAGTAAATGATCAGTCTTCTGATGACCTGAATGGACATCAGATCCTCCTTTACTGGCCTCTGGGTTTTTTTTCCTGTTTCTGAAAAGTAAACCTTTTGGTTAAGAAGTTTGGGGTAAACTTTTATCTCCCTGCATATGGAAGAGTTTGTTTCCTATCTTGTGGAATTACCCAGGAATCATTTTGCAATGCCATGTTTTTCCCTCAATTTTGTCATCTCTTCTTAGTCCTAAAGGCTAAAAGCTACATTAAGTTCATTTGTTATGTCTCTTTTGTTTCCCTCTTTAAGAAAGAAAACCCTAAATAAGCCTAACATGCTGCATTAATACCTTTTGACTAAAACTGTTAAGTTGTCCTGTCTTGCTGGTAATGTCAAAAGTTAAATCTATGAAGTAGTGTTATCAGAATGCGCAGATGCTGTGTCTGTTTTTCACTAAAATTTTTAGTAACTGGTTAAACAAAAGATCCTAAAGCTTGAAAATTGTTCATTGTGGGGGCTTTGACCTTCAGGTTAGCTGGCTGGGAAAATGCGAAGTGGTTGTGCTGCTCTGTCTGAGGGGAAAATAACCCAGACCAGGCCTTGTGTATATTGCTTTTCTTTAAACTTAATGTTCAATTATACCTGGGGTTTGGCTGAAGTATATCTATAACTGCTTATTCTTACATCAGCGTTTTACGTGGCAGTTCCTCTGTCCCCATGCAGAGGGGCAGAGAAAGCATTTCATTTTGTTTCACTTCTCAGCCACATGTGAGCTGCTGCAAAGAGCAGTGAAATTAGGAAAGCTTTGAAAGGTCTGAAATCTTTTTTTGTGCAGCTGTAGGAGAAAAGAGAGGTAGAACAAGGCAGTGGTGGGATGTTAATCTGGGTATCATGAGTTAAGTAGTCAGAGAATAGCAAAAAACTATTGCATGGTATGGCCTGTAAGTGAAGATAGTATTCTTAATGGTTAAGTTTAGGAAGTGAAGGGACTTCATCTTCTTTTTGTTAGCATGGAGAAGGATAGAAAGTTCTTGTCCCTCTATTGCTTTACCAGAGTATGAGGAAAAGGGTTGAGGGTTGTGCTGCTTTGTTTTTCCTTCATCCTTGAAAGAAAATGACAGTTCCAGAAAACAGAAAACAACAAGTTCACATTCTGAATTAAAATATCTGGGTGTAAGTTTATAATATTCGTTGTGGCTAAAACTTGTTGTGGCAGTGGCCAGGGAAGGACCTGATGTGATTCTTTGACTGTAAAAATGCTTGTGGCTGGAATCCTCTGTAGGAGGTTCTTACTCACAGCCCCTTTAGTAAGTCTCTTTACAGTGGCAAGGCCTATTCCATGAGCTGGCAGAGCCTGTAGGTTCTTTGCTCAAGTTAATGTTGCCATCCTTTTTACTTGTCCCAATCTCATGTTTTGGGAAAGTGTGTTCTAACTACATTGATCCCACTTCTTTTATTATCTCAAAAACTTAAAGCTCTATTGTTATTGTTATGGTACTTAGACCTTTATTGTTATTTGTATAATAAGAGCAGCTTTACAGTAAAGGCAAGGCTTTTGCAGAGGCAATGTGTGTATTAAACAAGCCAACTCTACTTGGGAAAAGAGTAGGCAAAACTTCCTTGGGCTGAAAATCCCACGCCAGTGCCCACTAGACTCAGTAAAACTTGCACTTCTGTTATACTTCACTGTTTGGCCTTGAATTTACAGATGTGGTGTGAAAAACTGCTATTGTGTCTGCTATTTCTTCCCTTATTAGAGCTCAGAATCAATTATTTGCTAGCCCAAAATTCTGTGTGTTAAACAAAGGCTGATATTGGTAGGTCAGCATTTCTTGTGAGTTCTGAAACAGACACGGAAGATTTTGAAGAGGCAAACTATTATGGTTCTTTAAATCCATACAAATGAAACCCACATGTCCTGTTAATGGAAAAATTCAGTGGAAGGAAACATTGCATATCCTAAAGCTAAATAAAAATCTTTCGTATCGGGAAGCACTGATATTGTACTTGACTGTTTTATTTGTTGCTTATTAATTTATGCTATTGGAACGCTGGAAATAGGAGGAAGAAAACATTAGTGAGTACTTTAACACAGCCAGTGAATTTCACTGATGATTAAAGCTTCCGTAATTTTGAGAAGTGTTAAATAACTCCCCGAAGAGAGCAGTTACTCCCAAATTTTTACTTGTATTGAAGGTAGATGAACTTTTTATTTGTCCTTTGTTGCATTGCAACTTTAGATTTCCTTATTTAAGTTGTAATGGCAGTAAAAATACAAGCCACATCTTGTATCTTTGGACATAGGTTGTGTTGGTCATCTTTGGAAAGCAGCTTCTGGGACACTTCCCTGAAGAAATAGATGAGGAAAAGCAGGTTTCTTCATCACTGCATCCAGTGAGATGCTGACTCAACAGCATCTTGTGGAAATGGAAATTTGGGATATGTGTCAGCTGTGAGACTTCAATCCCTTGCTTGCAGTGTTGCTGTCTTCCCAGTTTTTTTGGTTTTGTTCTGTGAAAGTATAAATGGTTGAAGGAAATCCACCTGTAGTGCTTCCACCTTTGGTTCAGAAAAGCCTGCTGGAAGGTGCTCCCTGCCAGAATGTCACTAATCCTTGAGGAGCCTGTTCTCTGGTCCACACTGTTAGCTGCACTCTGTGTGCTCCTGCACAAACAGTTGGTATTCCCAGGCCTTCTTTCGTGACCAAGACTGTTTCAGCACTGCCAAAAAATTAGGGGGGGAAAAAAAAGGAAACCAGCAACTCTTTTCACTACAGTGAGAAACCTTGTCAGTGTAGTTGTGTCTAAGAGGAGTTTAAAAAAAAACAACCAAGATAATCACTGCTGTCTCTTATCTGGAGTGCCTGATCACTGTGTGGAAGCGGTGGCATGGCTATGTCCTAGGGGAGGAAGCTAATACATCCATCCAACTCTGGCTGTTAAAATGTGCCTACTCTCTGCCTATTTAGGTTCAAAGGTTGAAAGTATAGTATTGGGACAGCCCCTGGGTGTCTGATTCCCCTAGAAGTGTTGTATTTCTCTGATGGTTGTAAAGGCCATATTTTATTAGGTTGTATCATCAGCTACTTCATGGGGTTCTGGGCAGAGGCACCTTCTGACCTACACAATCAGGGCTGTAACCTTTTAACAAGAGGTTATTATGAGCCCCCTTATGACTTACACTTGACAAGTCCAACTCCCAGCCTGCTTTTTCTGGTTCTTTGCAGCTAGTCCTGTGCCTCACAGTCTTATGAGTACCCAATGGGTGTAGAGAAAATGGTGTTTTGCTGAACGGACTCATCAGAAAAGGGATGACCAAAAAAAAGAAAAAAAGCGCTTTTTAGGTGAGACTTTGGGATCTCCATCTAAGCAAGTGGAAAATTCAAAACCAAACTCCTGGAACTGGAAATACTGGTACCCTGGAAAGCTATCTCATCTCTTCAAATGACTATGCTTTAAACTCAACAGGCAGGAACTCACTTAGTGCAACAGTCCCTTTGGAAAAGAAGGAAGAGTTAAGGGTGTTTGATCTAATCAGAAATACCAAACCATAATGTACTAATGCCCAGGGAGTTTGGACTGACAGGCTGCCTGGTGTCTTGGTAAACCACACATGCCTTGAGTCTTTCACTGTTGTTTGAGGAGATGTACATCATCACCAATATGAGTGTGTCAGAATTAGGTGGTGGAAAATTTAGGTAGTGCAGGTTTTCTCTTAAACCCTGGTGGAAGAAGAGTTTTTGCCCCTAGCTGTAGTCTGCTCAGTGCCATACTTCCTCATGGGCTGTATTTGTCTTGCCCTCCTTCTCAGAGGTCACAGCCTCTGTGAATGTGCTGTAGTGCAGAGCAGATGAGAAGGTCCTCGACCTCCAGCTGCTCCACCAGAAACTGTTGCCGAACCCTTGGCTTTTCCTTTCAGCACTGTAGGAATTTAGCTACAGTTAAAGGGTCAGGCTGGTGTCCAACAGCCCTGGGGAAGGGGGAAGGTGACTCCTGCCATCTTCTTACTGGGCTGGCAACTCTGCTGGTGTGTGGGTGAGTCTGTCTCATCTTTTTCTGTCAGCGGTACATACTGCTGGTCCAATCTCCAGGGCAGGAAAGGCTGCAGTCCTGCTACTACAGAGTGAAGCTGACTTGTAGATGCTGACACTTCAGCTTATCCTCTGTTTTTAAAATCCACCCTGGAGAAAAAAGATGAGTAGTTCTCAAGTTGGAAACTTTATTATCCATACCTCTGGCACCTCAGCAGGAGTGCAGCTGTTGATTTGGTGCTGTATTTTTTTTACCTGTGGGCTGCTCACCTGAGGGGAGACTGGTTTTGAGCCTACATTGCTCAATAGTCAGCTTTCACCCAGCCTGTTCACTCGTCCTGTGAGGGGGTGCAGAGGCTCCAGTGGTGAGCACGGCTCCCACTCACACATATTTCAAGGCATGGCTTTGGAGCTTTCTCATTATTCAAACAGCACCGAGAACATCCTTCTCAAACCTTAATGCTGTTGTAAACAAACAAATCTCCATGTAGCCAAAGCCTGTGGCTTCCTTCCCTGCCTGGCACATGCAGTGTTTGTATGTGGAGGTAATAGCTGTCTCATGTACTGACAAATGTATTAATGGCTGGACTGGAATTAATACTAGGTAGAGTGACTGCTTTGTTCTTCATAGCTGGTTCCTGCGGCTTAATGAGGTGCTCTTAAAACTCTTGTTTTCAGTCCTAGTTAGGTCTGTGACTTGGCCAAGTGAAGGCTTAGAGCTCCCTGTGATTAGTCATTATAATTAGCTCGGAAATCTTTGCCTCTGTGATCAAGGCGCACTGTATAATGCGGCTTATAGTGGGCTCTAGCCCTGTCACATACCTTCAGAGTAGTATGGATGAAAGTGCTCTGCTGGACATATGTATGTATTTAACTGTGTTGTAACTTTAATATTCAATTCCTTAATAAGTGCCAGGAAGGTAAATCTGAAGTAACTGCCTCCTCAGAAGCTTCTGCTTCCCTCAGACAGGGCAGTTTCTGGTTGTGGCCAAGGCTTGCCTTACCCATACCAAGTGTAAGGTGAGATTGATACATGGTGTCTAGAAGCTGAGTATAGACAGCAAATAAAAAAAACTTTGGGGTAGTTAGAGTGTGTCCCTCTCCTAGGAAGTCTGTACCTCTTTCTGCACTGGGTGACTTTGTGTTTTGAGGCTTAGACTTGGTGGTATAACAGGATGAGCAATCCCACATTAGGTGTTTAAACTTGAAAGAGCAGTTTGAAATTCAGTTCTTGAAAATACAAAGTTGATTTGTAAGCTAAACTTGATCTTAAAAAGCACTTTTTAAGGAATGTTTGATTAAGTGCCTCTTTCTTTAAAATTTTCAAGCCTTTAATTTATCGTTCCATATGCAAGTTTTGATGACTTTGTGCTTTCTGAAAGTGCAAGAGGATGTGCTCAGCCTTAGTGAAGGCAGTGAAAGTTTCTCCAGCATACTGGAGAATTGGGATGCTTTTGTGCTTCTCACATTGTTTTGAAATGCAACTGGTTGTGATGAGCACTGGCTTCAAGTACTGTAGGTCAAACTCAGTAAATTTTCCGTACTTCTTATGTAAGGTTTTGAGATAAAACCAGAGAGTTTAACCTACCTTTCCAAGTATCTTCAAAAATACAGCTTTATACAGCAGCTTGTTCTTTGAACTTCATAAAGGAAGTATTGGTAAATGTTGCCTCTCCTGAGGGTAGGAGGCTGCAGTAGTGTGATAAAATTGCAAAAATCCCCACTCGTGAGGCAGTTCTAGTCTATTCCTCCCCCTTCAGCCCTGTCCCTCTATTGTGCAGGGATGTCTAGGGGACATCAGTAGGGTCTCATAGGTACTCTGTGTATGTGACTACATGTGTCTCTGGAAAAATATCCCTCTTAGGGGCAGGAGTTTAAGGTTGTGAGTTTTCATCCTTAAAGTTATTTAATCTTTCTTGCCCCCTCCCCTAACCTGGTGCTCTTCACCTGGATGGATTTCACAGATATTAACCTGAGAGAGTTTGCTTTTGTGGTGCAGTTGTCTAATGAGGGGAGTCTAACCACGTGGCAGTGTATTGCAGCTTTTCAGTTCTGTTCTCTGTCGGTATCAGGGATAAACTGCCATGATATCTTGTATGTGTACTTTCAGATGACTGGATGTTTTATCAGGTTGGGCTTTAGTTCATAGATGTTGATTTGAAAGCTTTTTATTGAAAAGAATTAATTATTAGTGTACATGACCTTGAATTGGTGTCCTTCTAGACTTTGTAACCCTAATGTGAAAGCCCAGCATAACAAATGTGTAATCGTAGTTGTGGCTTCTGGGTTTAGAAATCCCTAATGAATAGGTATAAACAAGGCTTGCATGCAGGTCCCCGGAGAGGGTACAGGGAGATTCTAGTTCTACATGGGGCTTGGGCATGGATAAAGACTAAGAGGAACCTCTCTTGAGTAGGAAACCACCTGTTCTGGAAGAACTGAATTGACAGGACTGGGAAAATCTGGTCTACATAACAACATTATTTTTGTAGCAATTCTTTACATGCAGCTTGCATTGAAATGCAAGGCATTTTTTCTCTTTCCTCTGACTTCCCACCTTTGGGTGTCTAAACTCATCCCCTGTTCTCATCACTAACACTGGTTTGAGTTGTGGCCTTGTGTGAATGATAATGGGGGGGGATTTTTCTTCTCCCACCCTGTGTTAAGAGCCCACTGCCCTGTGTAGCAGGTGCTGTTGGCTGGAGTTGTGCATAGTTCTGCATTTAGGTTGCTAACAGCTGTATGAGAAGCTAAAAGTGTTACATCTGTAACCCAAGCTTTTTTGTTCTAAAGAATGTAAAATGATCAGCGATACCAGTGTGCGCATCTATTCCTGTGGCTGACGTCTCTCCATCCCTAGGAGGGAGCCTGGTGTAGGTGCTTCTGGGAGGAGTAAAGGACTGTGAAGGCAGGCAGGCATACCAGGTGTAGCATTTGTACTTTCTCAGTATTGTTTTCTGTCTGGGAATCTTAAAGATGTCCCTCCTGGGACCCTTGTGCTGATTTGTGCAGCTGCTGCCACACTGTTCATGACAGTAGCCATGGGAACACAAGTAGGATGATACAAGTTTAAAACTCTAACTTGTTGCTAGGCAGACCCAGCTCAATGTGTGGATTAAGTAGTCTTAACAACAACAAAAAAGCCCACTCCAGATATTCTGCCACTTCTGTGGGGGAAGAAAACTGGGCTCACCCCTTACTCTGGGTCTTTCTTTAGGCTGGCAGAAAGAAACCAGCCCCAGAAGAGTCTCCTGACACCAGCCAACCTTGGGGGAAACCCCTCTGGTACATCTGAATCAGGAGTAGGTGGTGGCTGGGGGGGCGGCAGTTTCAGCAGGTAGGTTTTGACACAACCTTTTGTGAAAAACCAAGCGCTGTGACGTAAAGCCATGTGCCTCCCAGTGCAAAACTCTTGTGCCACTCAGTCTAAAAGTTTTAGCTTTAAAATAGGTACTGCTACGAGTGACATACACTCTAAACAAAGGTCATGGGCTTAGAATATCACAAGATCACTTTTAAACTCTATTTGTAAAAGTTAAAATTATGACTAAGGCAAGGTAAATACCTTCAAAAAATTGCACTGCTTTTGCACACTGTTAGCATAGGTGTTCTGTGTGCTGCATGAACTGGTGTAGACCTTTTAACTTGTTGGTAAGTTGTTCTGTCCCAAGCTTGTGTTTTGGCATTTTATGTTCAAGAAACAAGGGCAGCCTGTTCCCTCATGTTATTTTCGTTGTCAACGTCTGAAAAAGAATGTCTGGGATATTATGGGGACCCAAAGGGAACTGGAGACCCAAACTTCGAGGGAGTGATGGCCCCTGTATGCTGCTTGAGGGCTGAGCTCCAGCATGTCTTTGTCCCTGCAGCTGTTGGCTTCCTGTATCACAGCAGTAATTAGTAATGCTCTGGCCACTGGTTTAAATGGATCTTTTTTATTTTATAAACATTTGCTCTGCAGTAACTGTCATTCCTGTTGGAATAAGGCCATTTATAGAGATGCTCCCAATTACCACCTGCTCTTTTTCTTTCTTAGCAAAATACACTCTTACCTAATTTAACCTCCCACAGCAATTGCTTTGAAGTTGTTTTCTCTTTGCATCTTGGCTCACTGCTATACCTTTTCCCTCTGACCACCCTAAAAAACTGCAGTTGTCCTTGTTTGTCCTTCCATAAATTACCTGCTTCTGGGGAGAAAGCCTACTTGCTTGGTTTGCCCCAGACATTTTTGTAGTCAGCTCTTATAAGAAAAGTTTTCTTTCCTTTAGTGTGTCTTATCCCTTTTTTTTTTTGTTTCCCAAGTGCTATTTGTGGTTCTCCAATTTTGATTAGAGTTTTAGTACAGTTTATAGATTCTGTCCACCCTCTTACTCTAACGCAGCCTTGCTTGAATTTCTGTGCTCTTCTCTGTGCTCCTGAGTCCTCTTCCTTGGTACTTTGTTCATTCAGGAGAGACACCCATTTCTGAGCATCATTGTAGTTGTGTTGTTCCAAGTTCCCTCTCAGGCTGGAAGAAAGTGGTTATATTTTTACTTTCTTAAAATTTTGCTCTCTAAGAGGGGAAAATATATCAGAAGTCTGTCCCTTAAACTCTTTTACAACTTGCATGCCTCTCTGGACATGGTTTCTGCCTGCTTTTCAAGCATTTGTGCAGTAGTGATGTTTTTGCTTTTTCAGGCTCCTTAAGGCTTTTGTTTCATCACTGGAGAATTTCTGCCTCAGCTTCTCCTGTGGAAGGCAGTAGTTCTTGTCAGAGCAAATGCTCCCTCCCACTTCAGCTGGTGGAGTATCCGTCTCTGGCCAGTCATGTCACTCTTGTGAACTGCTGCTGCTGTGAGCAAGCAGGTGTGTGAGAAAGGTGAGAGAGCTGATCTTTCTTTCAGCCAGGGTTGCTCTGGGAACTGGCTGAGTGCTTGTCTGGAGCCTTTAGCTGCCCCCTGCCTGCTGGGCACTGAGGCAGAATTGCTGAGAGTAGTTCTGAAGCCTGCCCTATGAACTTGGAGAGAGAGGGGAGGTTTCTCTACCTGTTTTGTGAATAAAGCAAACCTTGAGGTTGCTGGCTGACTCAAATCTGCAAACACTGAGGACATGCAAGAGCTTTTCTCTTGACGTAGTCTTGGCCTCGTTCTCATCATTGCTTGTGTGAGGGGAGGCTCGGAGGGTACAGCTGGATCTCATCTGAAGTTCTCATCGCCTCTCTTCTCCTGTTTGGCTTTATGCAAGTATCGAATAACTTGGGAGAGAGACTTGCTGGTGGGAACTTGGTGATGGAAGGATGGTTTTTCAGAGCTGTCCTCTGGATTGCAGCCCAAGAACTGAGTTGCTTGGCAAATCATTTCTTCCTGTGTGTATTGGACCACTCTGAGAAGTGGGTCTGCTCTCTGGAAAACTGCTGCATTGTCCTCTAGCTCTTTGTATATTTTGAGTGGGTTTTTAGTTCTCTTGATTTGGTTTTTAAGATGATTCTTCTCCAAGATTTACCTGGGATTGTTCGTGCATGGGATCAGTTTATTTTCTTGGGTAGTTTCAGGTGAAACAGCAAGATATCCTCCACACAAGTCAGGTGCAGTTCTTGTGGTGCAAACAGGGCAGGCACAAATCCAGCCATTCTGCCAGTAGACTGAAAATTGGCAAGGGTTTAGGAGTGTATTTGTAGATTTGGGTGAAAAATTACTTTTTCTACTTGAGCAGATATAAAGATGATTTGAGTTGGGAGGTCTTGCAGTTTTGGAGGTCTGGTGCAGCTGGTGACTGGGGAACACCCATGTGCTGGTACAGAGTGGAGATGGCAATCTGACTGACCACCACTGATTTGAAAGAATAGATGCAGATTGAGAAGACATTTGTAAATGCTAAAGCTGTATAAAGTGTGCTTGGAAGTAGTCATGTTAGGCAGATACATGTTGTTTATTGTAATCTTGCTGAAGTTATTTTGAAGGATGGAGGAAAAATAAAGACGGAACTTCTTGAACCGCTAATAATATTTTTAAAGATCATAAAAGCAAACAAATGAGCTTTTGGAGAGTTAGACTTGGATGCAGTCCTTGTTGCTCAGACACTTGCTGGGAAGGGGACTGTTTGATGCCCTCTTACCTGAGCCCTTGTGAAAGAGGCTCTGGGAACCTACACTGGGCTCCTTTTGGAACCAGCCATCTCCAGCTCAGTTTGGTGGAATGCTGTCCTGTCTGGTTATCCAGCGTCCCGCACTGTGGCCCCTGTGTTGCCCACAGCAATACCTCTGTAGCAGCAACCATGGCCTTTTGTTTCAGCTAGAGTGAAGGAAACCACTGGGTGCGGTAGTGTTGCTTGCAAAATGATTTCGGTGTCTGCTGGGCAAGGGGGTAGGAGGAGATGTGATGGGGTTTCTGAGAGAGATGGATAGGAGAAATCATTTGTATATTATTATGGGCAGTGGGTTTAATTCATGCAGCCAGGACTGGGACAAAGCTTGGATCAGGTGCATACCCAGGGGTTGCTGAAGTTGGATAGATGCCTGCTGAAATGTTCATCAAACACGAGAATAAAAGGAAAAAGGTTGTATTTAACATTTTTTTGATGATGCATTTTAAAAATAGCTTATGTTTCTACAGTCAGCAGCAGTTACAACCAGGGTTTGAAAAATGGACTTGGCACTTGCAAGCCACAGTGGGAAACACCTGTGCTGCAATATGCCCTGCAGCAGGAAGGGCTACCAGGGTCGGGTGCTGCTTGCTTACCCTGGTGCTTGTTGGCTCTTGCAGCAGGACTCTCTTGTGTGCTAGGATTGTCTTGCACTCTTACTGCTGATCTGTTCTTAGTCATTCATCAGTAGACATAATTTGGATTGATATCTGTATTTCACTGCTGTAAAAGTGATTCTTAGCCTCTGGAGTAGAAAAGAATGAATCTAGTTACTCTTAGCTCAGTTTTATTCCAGTAAAACTATGGCATGCAGTTGAGGCACTGAAGCTGCATCCAAACTAAGGAAGACACTACTGCACTAATGTGCTAATTTTATACTCTTACTTGGCAGGTTGCCTTTGTAATCAAAGGGCTGGAAATTTTTCAGTTTGAACAAAATGTTCTAAGTAGCTGTGCTCTAGGTGGAAACAGATTTGATATGGGATACTGCCTTCAAAAGAAATCCATCTTTTCATATCTTTCTGGGCATAATCGTTCTAACTAAAATCCACTTCTGTGACTAAGTGAAGCTGTAGCCAAGATTTGAGCAAGGGTTACCTGTGGAGCTTTCTTTGCAGAGGTGTATTTCATCAATCTCTGCTTCTCATGGGAATGGAAGAAAGGGGATGTTTTCAGGAAGTACCTGGAAACCTTAGGAATGACAGTTGTAATGAATTTCAGCAAAACAATTCTATTCCATGTAATTTTCTCCCTGTTTGAGTAACAGCTATTGTATGGGCTTGGTGGGGAACTTGGTTAAAACAGAAAAGCATTTGTAAACAAGTTTGAAAGAGAACATCCTGGTGAGTTATGCAGTACCTGACAGATAGAGATGGTGCATAGAGAGCAAATACCTGATTCTCATCAATAGTGTAAAAGTAATTAAAAGCATATTTTGGTGCCCTTGGGTTTTTTGCCCTTTGTTTTAGGGAATTGGTGACCACTGACTAGAGAACATATGTATCCAGATCTACTTTTTCCAATGAAAATGTCCAACGGAACAGAACAATCACAGAGCAGTCACATAATTCTAAAGTGGTTTGAAATGAAATGCTAACTCAAAAGCTATGTTTATGTTGCTGGAAAGCTTAAAACAAATGGCAGAATTGCTTTCAGGCTGTATGAAACGTCTTTCTGTTGCCTTTGATTTTTTTTTTTTAAAGTAACTTTCAGTGTTTATGACTCTAATACAGAAATTTCAATACACTATTTTCTAATGAGCCTAAAATTTCTCCTCCTGCAATACTGTAATGAGAGCTGACTGCTAAACTTCACTGCTTTGAGTTTGAGATGAAACAAAACTCTGTGTGCCATATGTTAAAAGGACAAGCTGACTTGACAACAACAATGTGTTTTATCTTCTGCATTTTGGCAAGATTTTGTAGTCCTGGAGGGCAACTGTAGGGAGAGAGAAATCGGTGGAGATGGAAGAATGATGCAAGAAGGACTTGTGAGGTCAGCAGAGCTGGAAGCTTAAGTGTCTAAGATGGGGAGGTGGGTAATAGAAAGAAGGAAGAAAACTGAGATCAGCTGAAAAGTGACACTGGGCAAGATGTTAATAAAAATAAAATCTTATGTTTTTAGCATCCTTTTCTGAAGATACTTGTCTATTCTTTCTGTTGTTTTGTGATTTGATAGGTTAAACACACAGTTTTCAGTTCAGGTTGAGTACAAATCCACTCTCCTAAACTTTGGAGAATGTGGTCTTGAGTTGAATTCCTGACATCGGAAGAAAGCCAGGGCTAGGCTAGTGGGGAGGTGCTAGAAGGGGAGCTACATTCATGGCAGTCTTAAATGAGCTGATGGCCTGACACCTCCACTCTGAGCTGAGCTGCTGCTTCTGCCTGCTGCCGCTCTTCTTGTCTGTGTTAGAGGCTTATGTACGTGGCTGGGTACTGCTCTGGCATCCTGGGCAGATAGGCACCTTGCCTGGTGATGGGAGAGCCAGAGCTGGCCTGTCCTTCCTTTTTCTCCTCCTAGGCAAGGAGACCCATGGCTTTCTGTGCTCACATGCCCTCTGCCAGACCTGCAGCTGCCCAGGCCATTCAGCTGGATGTCTTCTTTGCTGTGACTTCTGTTTTAACCCTTTCCAGAAGCAGTGTGCTTAGAAGTTGAGGACTTACATAGTGGGGTGTATGTTGTGTTTGGCACCTGCTGTTCTTGCTGTCACTTGGGATTTCCTGTGACCATCAGCAAAATGTGATGTCCTCCACAGCACTATTTATGTGGCCCTGCTGTGCTGGGCTTGGTCACAGTGGAGCTCATGACTTGCCATAACCTGTGATAAAAGTGTGGGGGGGATTGCAACTGTTTGTTTATGCTGTCCTGCCAATATGTTTTACTCTGCTGTTGGTTGTCCTGCCTGTCCTTTGGAGCCAGGCAGCATCCCTTAGTACTGCTGTATGATTACCTGGATTGTGGCAGACTGCTGGAAGTGTGAGTGAGCCAAATGAACTGCTGGCTCTGGGGAATGTGCCCAAGCCAGAGACAGGAAGAGCCAAACACTGTAAGTCACCATGCAAGCCAGCTCTTGGCACAACATTCAGCTGAGTAAAGTTGCAGGACATGTGCTTTGCAGGCTCTGGAGTCTGGATTCAGCTCTGGGTGGATCTTCTAAAGTCTTGTTACTTCTATTAAGGCTTGAGTTTTACAGTAGAGGTCCTTTTCTTCCACCTCTGTGTTTTTATTCCATGTAAGTTCTTGGCTAAATACTTGTTTGGGTTAAGGAGCCCTTACAGCTTTCTCTCTTTCCACCTCTAACCTCCCGTCTTTACAGACATCTTGCTTCATCCCTGAGCAGCGCAAAGCATCCTATCTTTTTTGGAGGTGAAAATCCACACTTCTGGACCCCTAAGAGTCTGGGACAGGCCTTGTCTAACTCAGATCTTGAGTTATGTCAGTTCATGCTCCTTGTGCTATTTAACTACTGCTGGAAAACAATCAGTCACTCATGCACTGTTCCCATGGCACATGTTCAGACCAGGACCCTCCTTCGCCGTTGGGGTGTCCCTGATGCAGCAAGTGGTCACTCTGGTGTTGAATTTCATCATGTGTGCCCAGAACCCTGTTCAGTAAGAGCAGGCACTTAGTGCCATTGTTATACGTGAGGTATACTTGTGTTGTACTTGGATCACAGTACAGTTACACCCTGTTGTTTCACAGGTGTGTTTGTGTCACACAGCTGTAGGGATGACAAAGCTTTCCTTGTTGAAACAGATGTTTAAGTTGCTGTTTAACTTACATTGTAGTGAGCTACCTCCATGCAGCTACAACTGAGTGGAGTAGAACTATGGACTAGCACTGAGGGAAGTGGTGGGAATGCTGCCTCCAGAGGGCCATAAATAGTCTGGTCGTGGCCAAGCACAGCTAGTGTTAGTGAAGCGAGGGAGAGAATGAAGTAATGATCATGGACAGACCCTGGAATGAATTGGACAGGGGAAGCTGTCAGCACACCCAAAATGGCCCTTCTGTATAGATGTCTGACTAATTGGCAGTGATGGGGAGAAGCGCGTGTAGGATGCTGGGATTTGACACAAGCTTCTGAAGGGCTCTTGGGCATCTGACCACTGCCAGTGGCTTGACTGATAAGTGAAGCTGACTGATCCGTTCCTTCCAGGGTTTAGATGTGTAGGAACAAGAGGTGGGCAGTGGCAAGGGAAGAAAAATAACCTGTTGCCCTCTTTCAGTCATTTGGATTGTCAGAGTATGAGCTTCTGCTGGGATTGGGGAAAATAAATACTCTTGCCTGCAGCATTTATAGGTCTTGGTACTTCAGTCCACACAGAACAGCTTGGGACATTTGTGTGCCACAGGAAAAGTAGAAAATGTTCCCTTTCAGGACAGAACTTTCTGAGTACAGTTATCTGGGTAGTTAGATGAGTAATTAGCACCTCTACACTGCATTTGTGTTCTCCACAGCTAAGCATTCATGAAGTTCTTAAGTTTTGCATTCTCTTAGCACCCAGCTGGGTCACCTCTCTTTGTACAATGGAGGCTGGACTTGAATGAATGAGAAATCAGTTGGGAGGTGAGCCAGTTTGGTATACAAGATAATGTGATGATGTTTCTTCCCCTTCCTTCTCCTTTTGGCCCAGTGGCTTCAAACCTTCTGAAAAAATATCCTCCTGTTGATTCTTCAAATGGGGCAACAGACAAGTTTCCCTTAATAAAAGAAGGTAAACTTTGTTTAGAGTACTCTGCCCTGCAGCAAAGAACACTGACATTTGAAGGTAAGAGGTGGTAGCAGGGAGAACACTCCAAAAAGAGCTTGGTTTCATTAAGCAGTGTCACCTGAAATCCTGACACGTGAGAATCATTGCCACTTGGTGGAAGTGATGACAGGTGTTTCACCATAGGAAACTCATTGCTTGACTTCCAGTATGACCTTGGACAGAAAGCTGAACCTTATAGCTTTCTCCATTTTGTGGTAAATCTACCTGTGTTGTTCAGTATGGGATGAGAGTGGAGTGGACAAATGTGTGTGAATGTAGAAACATCAGAGAAGAAGACAGCAGCCTGAGAAGAGTTTGTGCTTTATGAGGCAGGGCTAGAATTGCTCATCTGATTTGGTGACAAGAAGATGGGAAGAGATGTCAGTGTTTGTGGTCTGTCGTATGAACACAACCGATGCATCTGAAGTCTGGTCCGACCACAACAGACTAATTCACGTTCTGGAGGTAGAACAGGAAGAAATGTAATCTGTCTTCCAAAAGTCAGAAGTGTTTCTGGCTGCAGGCTAACTAAGGTGCATTAACTATTCCACTGTGAATTCCTTGTGGAGACAGTGTGCTTCGTCTGACTTTATTGCAAAGCAAAGCAGGTGCAGGCAGTACTTGGCTTGCCTGGCTACCTCGGGGAGGAGCCTGCATTTGTGCACTGGGCAAGAGGGAGAGGTGTTTCTAACAGGGAAGGCAGAGGCTAAATTTACAGATTTTCCCTTCTTGGAAGGAAGAGAAATACATACAAAGTTAATGTGTGTTGGGTTTAGACTCTGTTGTGCCAGACCTGTTCTGTGCCTTATGAACAGCATTGACACGTCTCAAAGTTTAACTCTTTCCCTCTGCCTGTAAGGGAATTATGTGGGATCAGATTCCCTGCACTGTCCAGTGCTGTTCATGTATGGGCACATTTCTCTGGGTTACCTGAGCTTTGTCATTCATGGTGCTGCCTTTCTTGCTTTCTCATGGAAGAAAAACTGCTCCCAGGGACCACTGAAGTCCCGGGAATTCTCTGGTCTGACTGCTTTGGTGTTGCCCCTCTTTTTGAATGTCATTTCTGTGGGTGAAGCCTGGCATCATAGAGTAGCCACAGCCCTGGGGCCAGCGGATTTCAATGATTCAGGAGAAACCTTCTTACCCCTTACACAAAGGTTTTGGAGGGTGTTTCTTGACAATTTGTGTTCTATGCTTTCTGTTTGTGAAATAGTCACAGAAAAGGGTTTCTGAAAATCTGGAGACCTGTACTCTGAAAATCTGTGGGGGGAATACAAGGTACCAGAGAAGGCAGGGAAACTCTGCAGGTAAGTGTTCAGGCAGGCTGGATTTTCAAGCAAGTGCGTGAAGCCTAGAATTTCCAGCACTCAAAGGCCTCATCTACTGCAAAAGCTGGAGAACGGAATGTCAAGTGATGCTAATAGAGGCATGTTCAGTTCTTCCAGATTTGTCTCTAGCTGCTTGCCTAAATAAACACCCTCTGCATCAGTCACACCATTCATTGTCTTACGCCTCTGAGCTATGCTGATTTTCCTCATGATGGTGTAGAATAGGAAATTAATTCAAAATTGTCATTGAGTAACAACTACAGAACTATCCCCTGTGAAGTGATGAGAGGACAGCTGGTCTACAGAGACACCACAGCATTTGTCACTTGGCCACGTGCACAGGGTGCTGAGTGCCTGTCACATTCATCAGAAGTCCGTGGTAGTGGATCTCAGGTTTGTTCCAGCCCACTCTGCAAGGTGTGTCTGTTCAACACACCTATTATTAGGAAACTTTAACAGAACTCGTGTTCAGTTGGCTGTTGGAAGGGAGAGATTAAAAGCAGGTCTTAAATGTGTCTGCTGTGGTCTGTGAAAACCGCGGTGTATTGGATAGTGAAATTATCTTCCCGGGCTCAGTTATAATGGAGCCTTAGGGCATCCTGAGGGGAATAAGCTCTTGTTACTCTGATGCAGAAGCATAATTTAAGGAGGCCCCTCTCAGGGTTCAAGGCCTCCTGATGACCTGCTTTACCATGAAGCGATGCTGTCGTGACATGGACAAGCAGGAGCTGCTCCAAGGCTATGACCAATTACACTAGGCTGTAGTTTGATGTGTGTTCTGACAGATGGGCACACAGGTGAGCCAAGAAGAGGGCAAGAGGTCAGAGTAGCTAGAACAGCCTCTCCTAGATCTTGCAGCCAAACTGACACTGTCCTAATCAGTACCTTGTGGGAATGGCTTGCAGAGAGAAGAATGAAACAAACTGTAGCTCATCAACCTGCTTGCTAGTATGCACCCAAGGGTTCTGGCAAATGTATTTCTGTAAGGTGTATTGCCAGCTATGCAGGGCATTTCGTGTATCAGACAAATCGGTCTGTAGCTGTTCCTTGGTTATCATAAGACTTTTTGCAGGGTGTGTTTATTATGCTAACAAAAGTTATCCATCCATCTAGTGACAAAAATCCCCGCTCCTTATTCCTGGAAACTTGCTTTTGAATTGTCAGAGTGTGAACACTGGTGGGCTAAGCAGCAAGTCTGAAGTGTGTTGTGCTGGCTTGGTCCCTGATTGGCACAGTATGTGTAAAGGATCCCGGATGGAGCCTCCGAGTGCAGGAGCAGTTGCTGGAAGTCTGGCTGCCTGCTGCTTGTGTCTTCTCAGCTGTGTGAAATTTTATGCTTTTAAGAGAATGATCTTTCTCTGTAATTGGTCTAGGGCCTTGGAAGAGAGAGGTTTGCAGCACCATGTTCTGCAGTAGACATGCTTGCAGGGGAGCAGAGAGCAATGTTGCTGGTATTTTGAGAGCAATCCTTGAGGCATATCATTCTTATGAATACTGTGACTAATTCTATCATCATGCAAAGGTCTTTCCTCATGGATTTATCAATTACAGCTTTAAAAATGTTTGGAGTTACTGGCTGCGTGCAGGCTTTTGATGGTGGGATGCACTGGTAGTTTATATTTGAGGTAGAGGTATGGGTCATCTGCTGGCAATCAGAAATCTCTCCTGTAGGTGCTGTGTGACCAGCAAACCACACCCTTCTAAAGTGGAACTTGCTGGGAGGTGATTCAGTATAACTGTACAAAGCACAGCTCTGCCAATATAGCAGGGTACATACTGGGAACACTCCAGGGATGGCTTTTGTACTTTACTGCTATGGAGTGAATCCATGAACTTCAGAGTGTAAATGCTGTGACCCAGAGCCCAGCTAGGTCAGTGGAACAAGTCCCTGTGGGTTGGAGGACTGTAGGCTGGGCCTTATATTGCCATTTATCATCTTTTCCAATTTATGATGTGAAAGAATTGTGTTTTTTTTTTTCTTGTCCTATCACTTAAATGTAGCTCGTTTTAATCCATGGTATTGTCTTACCCTGTCACCTGTGATTCTTCACAATTCTAAGTTGGCAAGAGACTTGATTAAAGCTTAGTGATATGTTAAAATGATTTTTAGTAGTCTAAGAGCTTTTATAAGAACAAAAAGATTCCTAGAACCCAAATGTCATGTCTTCATTTGTTTAGTTTTTTGCTTCAATAGCTGCCTCCAGTGATCTTTTTCAAGCAGTTCACCTGGTGTGGAGGTAAGATTGTTCTGAACTTTTTGGAATTGCTTCTGCCCAGTTGCTTCCCAAAGGTATTCTGCACTTGGAACCAGAGTGACAGTGCCTGGTTGGAATAAACTGATGTGGCACATACAGAAGGATGGACTGGGGAGGAGAATTCTACCTGCAATTCCAAAGGCAGAGAGAGTCTCCTTTGTTACGACTGGTACCTTGCTCTTCTTTCTAGTTCATTACTTTATTACTTTTTTTGCCTGCATTAGTTTTTGAAATAGTGCTAGAAAAGGAGAGGTATAGATGCAGTTTCCTCTGTTCTGAAGTCTTAACAGAGATAGATCATTAGCTTCTCTGTAACTAACTTATCACCCTTAACTACTGCTCTTTGTTCCTGGGTTTTCTAGAAGATCTTGCTGACTTGCATCAAACCAGGAAGTTGGTAATGCTGTAAATAACTCGGTGGTTCAGTCTGATTTTTTTCCATCCAACACTTTACCAGAAAGAGTTAAAATTCCTTTTTATTGGCATCAGTCATCCTGAGCTAGGGCTAGACTTTCTCTTGGCATGTAATAATTTATCAAGTTTCATTATGGAGAAATATGGGATTTGAGGGAGAGTGGGATTGGTCCTGCCTTGTCCTTCTGTTGTATTTTGGCAGTATTTCCTCCAAAGATACCATATGTAAAGCCATTACAAAATGTCAGAGCATCCTTGGACTCAGCCTGAAGGTTGCTGTCTGTTTTAACCTGACTGTAGGAAAGGAAGGTTTAGTTTAGCAGCCCCTGAGGAGCACACCTGAAGGACACAGAGGATTTTGGCTTCTGGTGAAGTTCTGCTGCTGAATTGATAAAATCATACCAGTATAACCATGGAGCAACCTCCCTGCAGTACAAGAGTGGGCATAATGTGATGTGACTCCTTTTCCACCAGTAACTGCTCAGTTTAACTTGCTCTCATCTCCTGTATCTGTACAGAGATTTGAGTTATGTCATAACTGTCCTAGCTTGGCTTAGCAGCTATAGGTAAGTTAACTGTACTCTGTCATGAGATTCCTGGGTGTAAGAACTTCATGAACTCCTGTTGGTAACTCAAGTATATGGGAATCATTGTTCTGCTATATTCTTTTAGTAGTTTAGGTAAAGCTTGACCTGTGTAGCACATCTCTGGCTACAGATCTGCACATGGTTCTCACTTTTGTCTATACTAGAAAGCTTTTCTTGTGTGAGCTGAACTAGGCTGTGAATTTAATCTGTTTTAGTTAAGGCTTTATAACCCTTACAGAGGAAGTCCAGTCACTTTTGAATAGATTGTTTTTGCCTTCCTTCCTTTTCCTTTGGGGTCTCCTATTTAGAAGGGAGTTTTGTGAAACCTTAAATAATATTTGGGAAGCTGCAGACTTGCCTAGGTAGTCAAGGCTTCTCATTTCCTACCAGACTTCATTCTGGGGCTGTTAGCCCAAGGACATCTTTCTTTTGTCCAGCTGGAGTGAATGGTTTTTGGCTTTGCTTTGCCCCCCCTGGACAGGAGCCAGTTTATGGTATCTGGATTCCTGGAAAAGCCTTTGTCTGAAGCAAAAAGGACAAAGCTACCAAGAGACTTCCCCAGTTAACTGGTGCGGCACTGGTGTCTGTTCTTACTAGCACTGGAACCAGATACGCAACTGCTGGTGGTGTCTGTATTGGAAAAATTAGACATAATTGGGGGTGTGACTGCAAAGTGCAGTAGCTCTCCTGCAGGACTCCACCTTTTTGGTTTTTTCTTTCAAAATGTCAGAAAAGACATTTTTGTAGTAGAATTTACTGTGGAAGTTGTTCTTCAGCAGGCACAGTGATCTGCCTGTGTCGGTGAGCTGTTAGCAGTGGGTGATTCATTCTTTGGATGTGATGGGTGCTATGGCCACCAGGAGGTAACAGGAATTGACTTCTGTGGTCTTCTCACTTTGAACTGCATTGTGATAAATTCCCCCAAGTTCAGTCCCTGCCTGGCTCATGGAAATGCAGCAGTTCTTTTTGCCCTGGAGTGTGGAATGCTGTCCTGATCATGGCCCTTAGGCTTTCTAGACCTCTGCATGTACATCTGCAAAGTGCTGAGTACCCCACCCATGTTGACAGCAGGAGCAAATGGAGGCATTGAGGTAAAATGACTTACTTCTGCTTCGGGGAGCAAAACATGGTTTTCCAATTGCATCCTAGTTCCATGCTCAGTTTCTTTCTGTGGTAGTCAGAAATAAATCCATTTTTATACAGCTTTTTCTTCAGAACTGCACTGCATAAGCATTCTAGCAGGTGATCTAAGCTTTTGTTGTAGTGCTACTTCAGAGGAGAAAACATGGGGCTTCTGGCCACAAAGGAACTTAGCAGGGTAGGTCTTCATGAATCAGTAATGAAATGCAGGGAGTCCCATTCCAAGGATCAGATCTTTTAGGTCTACAAGAATAAAATAATACCCTTGGGTTCATTGTTTATTTTAATAAATGAATAAAATGGTTTTATGGGTGTCCTGCGAACTCTGAGCTCAAAGTCAGAAGTTAGACTAACTCATATCTTCATAGCTGGAAGCAAATGACACCTAGGACTGATTCATGAATGCTGGCATTGTGTTTCATGAAGGCCGGATAGTTCTCTAGGCAAGATTCAGTACATGAAACAACTCTTAATCTCAGTAGAAAAGTCAGGGATGTCATGTACTTGATGTGAGGACTTGACAGGGGGAAAGAGTAATTTATAAGCTCTTAGAGTCCGTTTTCCTCTCACCATGTCCGTTGTGGAAAAATCAGAAGAGATACTCTTGAGATATATTTAGGATTAAAAGTGAAAAGCTTTAAATGGAAATGACTGCTGCAATTAAGTTATTCAGAATGTTTTCTGTCACTAATGAATTTGAATGTATGTTTCATTTAAAAAAAGAAAATTGGTATGTATGAATTTAATTAGTGATAACATGGGATCAGATTTACTTTTTGTCTTTGATGTTTTCATGTCACAATGAAGGACACTTCCATGCAGACTGGGATTTTGTACATGTTTCTTTACGTTTGCATTATGACACTAGGTCTTTATTTATGTACCATTTCAGAGCCCCCAGGGTATTTAACCTTCTGTTTGAGTTAACAATATTGATACTTCCTATTTCTGACACTTTTCATCCCTCCTTTGTCTCATTTTACAGATTCACCAACTGGCAACAAATACATTTATTATTGCAGTGTGCTGTGATGTTCTAGTCTCACCTTTGAACAGTGACAAATGTACCCTGTATTAAAGAGCTTTATTTGAAAGCATACCTGGTGGAAATTTATGTGCTAACTCAAATAAGCATGGCATGTTTCTCATTCCTAAACGAGACAATGAAGTTCCAAGTTCCTACAGCTGACTTCTTTGAAAACTTCTAGGAAAGGTGGAAAGAAAAAAGTAGTTTTCACTCCCCATGTTTCCAAACTTGCAGAAATACTACACCTCTAGATGATGCATGAGGGGAACAGGACCGATTGTCTTTACATTATGATGTAAGGAGACAGCACATGTACAAACCAGTCCTTCTATCCTCTACATGTGTACATTGTTCTACCAGAATTTAGGTGGCTAGAGAAGTTCCCCTTTCAGTTCACAAGTACTGCTTTAGTGGTGGTGCTGAGAATGACACTGAAATCAAAACGAAAGAAATGGGTGGAACAAGAGAATCTCACAACGTTTTTTAACAGCAGCAGAAGTGGTAGGAATGCATGATAATTTCAAGAGTTTTATGCAGGAGAGCCAAGAAGCCTGGAAGATGGTTAGGATAACTAAACGGCAAAACCAAGGAGGATAATTGCTGCTTCTATTTAAATAAAAAAAAAAGGTATTTCTTCGCCTTGTGGCAAGGTTTTTAGTGGTCAAAATTGATAGTTCTGTAGAAACTGCAGCGGAATTGCTTCTGAAAGCACAAAAAATCTGCTTTCCTAGTGGTATTGGTAGCATGTCCTTGGCTGATACAATTGAACTGAGTTCAGGAAGGTGCCAGCATCACAGGACAAAGTTGGACATGACTGATCATAAACTTGATGAGGGAGTAACAACTGACCACCCAACATGTGTGCACTCAGCAGTATTCTGTCAGGAGATGGCTGTAAGGGACAAATGCTTACATTTTTTTTCTACATACCATGCCTGGTGTGTTTCCTGTGCCTTTTGTGTATCCCCTGCTCCTGCAGGGGCAATGTTTCCTTGCAGGGAGGTGAGCAGCAGAGCAAAGGCATAGTGCCCTTGCCTTACGCAGTGTGAGCTGCAGGGCACTCGCTGATCCTGCTGCCACGTGACATTCAGTTTTAGGGATTGAGAAGCAATGTAGAAGCTTGTTGTGAAAGCTTTCTTTTCAGTAGCATCAAACCAGCAAAGTGGCGCTTGGTAAAAAAATGTGTAGTTCCTCTGTTCCTGTAGACACTGGGGCTTCAGCAGGGCTCTGCTCTTGGTTAGGCTGCGAGGGAGGGGAGACTGCATCGTGAGTCAGTGTCAGACAGAAATAAGTTTTCAGACTTACTGACTGCACAGAAAGAACTGTCCAAGGGCAGTAAGCCAGGGATGTGGAAACTGGTGCTCTGGTGTCATCTTTCCTAGAAATTGCTACAGAGTTCTCTAGTGGAACTAGCACTGATACTTAAACAAACTGTGTAAAAGGGAATGTAGTTTTCTTGGTGTACTGCTCTAGTCAAGGCAGGAAGGATTCTCAAACAGATAGAGTCCAGGAATCTTACTAGACATTGCTTAATTAACAGCGTTTTTTCTTGTGCAGGAATAACTTAAAACCTGCTCTCCCAGGATCTGTGCTAGTCTCATGTGACTCTTCTGCATACTGACTGGGTAGTTGCATAAGGAGCTGCTGAGGTTGTCAGGGGACATGCCAGGGTTCTGGGACTTGTTGAACTGTTCTTAGACTGATCATGTCTTTTGATGAACCTGTTCATACATGTAGTTGAACTGTTGTGTCTAGGGGTGGGGGAGTGAGGTGTGGGGGGAAGAAGGAGAAACAGAGGCTTTTGGAGGGGACTCTATTGGCAGATTTAGACCAAACTCAGCAGCAACAGACATCTAAACTCTCCTGCATGTAAGTTGATGCCTCTGGTTCAGGACAACATCAGATGCAATGGGATTGTCCTGTTTTGTAAGTCTGGAACAGCTGGCAGTGGACTTGGAACACCTCTATGAGAAAGTGTTTTTTTATGGAGTACTGTAAGCAGCTTTCTTCTGTCTTTCTCTGTGGGGGCAGGGAAACAAGCAAGGCCCAGCTGTCAGCAGTTTGGCAGTCTGAGGTACTGTGCTGAAGGTGGTTACAGGTCTAAGACTTGTTGGGACTGTTTTTCCAGAGGCTGTGTGAGTTGATCAAACATGTCCCTTACCAGCTTGGATACCTGTGGTGGTACCTGTGATAATCATGACCTGGAGAAAAATATCCTGAATTCTTCTTTTTGAAGAGAAGGGGTTTTTATGTCTCCCTGCCTTGTGCTAACAATCTTGCAAGCATTGCTGGTGTTCAGGCCTTGCTGGAGCAGAAACACTCGTGTTTGAGTCTTATGCTGGATATACCAGAAAAAATATCTGGGTGCAAAGATCCAGCATTCAGCTGCTGAGAAAACTTAGACCATGTTCCTTCTGAATGATGGTGAAGACAGTATATATCTTGGCCTTCAAGGAATCCCATTTCCCTGCTGCTTCTGTGTCATGCACAGCAGCGCCTGTTGTGTCTTCTCCTGCAGGGAGCTCCACAGCTATTGCAGGATAGTGGAGAGCTGTCTGTGGAGGTGTGGGAGGGTAAACATGTCAGTGTTGCAGCTGGATGCCCTCATGCAGGGGTGGAGGTGTAGGAAGTCTTAACAAGAGCATATTTGGAGTCTTGCATTTGGGCCCATACAACCAGCCAGTGCCTTCTGCAGGCATCACTTGGGTGGGAACTTAGGAACGAGTAAGATGTTTTCATTGCTCTTCTCAGTAAATGCATGCTGCAGAAATCAGGCATAGGAAAAGAGCTTTAGTTGTTTTGTTTGGTGAAGCTGATTTACTCGTGTATTTTTGAGTGAAGCTCGGTATCTTTTACAGGCCGTGGGCTCTTCTTCCTTTGCTGTTGTAAGTTTAGGCTAGGTATTAGTAATTATACCAAGAATCACTGCCAGAATCACGAATATCTGACTACAAATAGCTGTGTTGTTAGAAAGCCAGACCAATGGGAGCACGTCTTAAAGGAGCTGAGGGTCTCAGCAGGCCATGCTAACAAGTACTGGTTTAATGTGTGCAAAGCTCTTGCCGAGGGACTGTGTGTGTGCAAGGGGGGAGGTGGGACTGAAGGATTTTCTGAGGTAGGAGGAGTAGAAGAGAGAAGTATGTGGAACTAACATACCCTGAATTATTTTGACACTTGTTCTTGCCTTTCAACATAGATATAACTGGACTTGTAGCAATTTGTATTTGAGTGGTGACACAGAGCAGAAGACTGAAGACTTTAAAATGTGCAGGGTTGCAGCAGTACTTGCAGCTCCCGGTCACAGATCAGAGCTCAGTTGCACTAAGAATAGAGGTTGCTACAACCTGTTTCATGGTATCTGTCTTACAGTCTATTCTTTAAAGTATTTTATTGAAATAGCAGCCTGTGAAAATCCAGATGTCAGGGAAAATGGTCATCTTTCAGTAAAAGCAATAAATAGTGCTGGGAAAGTTACAGAGAAAATGCAGGCCAGAACAGAAGTGGACACATTTTTTTCTGAGGAAGATACAAGTGTCTCAAAAAGCTTGGCAGAGCCCCTTACTGCAGGTAAATGATAGGTATTTGCTAGCCTGTCTTGTCTTGTAGTTTTGACAGTCTGCTTTCTTCTCTGGTGCCAGTATGTCTCAGCTTTTCTGTGCTCTAGCCTGCATGTGCACCTGTATGACTGTTGTGTTCTCAAAGATGCTCAACACAGACTTTTTTTCCCTCATTTGAAGGCCCAGCAACCTTAGCATGGTTTAGCTTCTCAGTCTCTAGTAACTCTAAATACTGTCCCTCCCCTGAGGCTCTGTGTCCTCTTTATGTCCCTACATGTTTTGTTTCCCTTGCTGCCTTGTTCTTGTTGCTGTGCTTTTTTTTTTTTTTTTAAACTTCTGCATTCATGTGTACAAGCCCCATTAAGCACTTTTGTACAAGCCGGGGGGAGCTGAGGTTGGTATTTGAAGCAATCTGGTGGCAGAATGAGGAACTGCTTTGGGTTACTGATGCTCAGAAGGTGTTAATACGGAGTCTGTTCCAGAGTGGCCAGGGTGGTAGCACTGGAGGTAGGAGGACAGGGACAATTGGTCCATGCCTCTTTAAGTGTCTGGAGCTCAATGTGGTGCCATGTGGAGAGTCACTGGTGGCTTTTGTGGAGCTATTCAGTAGTCACTGGGCGAAGCTAATGAACTGGGAACCCACACTTTGAATTTGTTGAGAACAGTGTGGGGCAGCATAACTGATGTGCAGGGGGGCACGTATTCTATCAAACAGCTGCTAAGGGATGGCCACTACTTTTTTGTTGTTGTTTTTTCCATTGTCTAATTTGTGGAAGGGTAAAACAAGACCTCTGGGCTCTTAACACATGCAGGGACAATCGGGTAGCTTTCACAGTGATGATGGTTTTTGGAAGAAAAGGAGAGAGGGGATATTTTGCCCTGGACATAAATTATGCCTAAAAGATACTCCCCCATCCCACAAATTGGAGAAAACAAGAATTTTCAGCCTCAGTAAAGAGGCATTTATGTGCTGAATAGGATCCTACTTTTCGGATTGGAAAGACTAATGGCCCCGAACACAGTAGAAAATGAAGTTAATTTTGTAGCTGTGTGAGTGGAGGGCCGTGCCGCAGCGTGCACCGTGCGAGGGACGTGCTCCGGCGCAGGTAAAGCCTTCCTCTGCCTCCTTCCCCTCCCGGGCCAGTGCCAAGCCGGGTTCCTCCCTCAGCTCTCCACCAAACCACACTCTGCTCCTTCCAGCAGCATCCTGGCTCCTCGGTTTATCTGCACTGCCAGCCTGGCATTCGGCGGGCTTCTCCTTATCTGCTTAGCCTCACTGTCCCCTTTGTGCTTGCTTCCTCCTGGCGATGGCTGGGGAAAAGGGCTGGCTCTCCCCCTGTCTCCTGGCTGCCGAGGCTTTGCCAGCCCTCTCCCCTGTCTGCTGCTGCTTCTCGGCTCTTTGTGTGAGCTCTGCTCCTGATGCTCACTCACCACGTGGTGGTTGCGTTTGAGAGCCTGTAGGGCCCTGCGCCTGCAAACTTCTGTCCCCTTTGTTAAACAGGGTGGGGAAGGGGATCGTGCCGGATTGCTTTTCTCTGAAGCGGCTGAGCAGAAAGACACGAGCTTTTCTGCAGGCTGTCCCGAGTGCTGTGGGCTTCTTCTCCTTGTTCACCTCCGGGCTTGTGTCCCGATTGATTTCTTTGTAAATATGCTGTGGTATGCAAATGCTGGCACTGCAGAAGGAGCGTTTGTAATCCTAAAGCAGAGGCAGCTCAGGAAAATCCAACGTCTTTGCAGAGCTCTGCCCCTGTTTTGTTCCTCTGGGCTGCGAGTGTACTTGCTGCTAGTTAATGCCGAGAGGCTGTGTCTCCAGGGCTTACTTCGATGTTTCTTGGCACCTTTTAGGATCAGCTAGGTTCAGCGTGAAGCAGGAATCTGCAGAGTGAGTGCAAGGCAGTGCTTGGTGTGCAGCAGTGATGAATTGCTTAGCTTCTCCTGTTATCATATGGTGTTCTTGTTCTGATTATTAATGTAGATGCAGGACAAACTAGTTCTGAGATTCTTTGAAGGTGGGAGAAGGAAAGAAACCAGATAAGTTGTTTTGGATAGTCTTTTAGTAAAAGTTGAATGTTAAAACCAGAATGCCATGATTGTTAACTACATTTTAAATATAGTCCTTACTGCGCCTCTGAGTTTGGCAGAAATGGGGGAAAAAACAAACTAACTTGTGAAATCTGTTGGAAAATTGTGATCCAGGAGCCGCCTGCATTTCAAGGGCATGTTAAATCTGACTTTGTGTTTTTGGGTATGAATATTATCCTTACAGCACCCTGTGGAGGTGGGCCCCATGCAGACAGAAGGAGAGGGACTGTCTGTACCTTGGGGAGCTTGTGGGCTAATGAATGCACCAGTCATCTCCAAGGAGAGCTGGAAGCAGACTGAGTTTTCAAGATCTGATTTGAAATATCACAAATGTGTTATTTGTGGGTTCCTATTTGATTTCAGCATTTCTGAGAGTGGGGTGATGAGGGAGGATGATCCACAGTTAGGGCTCTTACATGGGGCTGGGGAAACCTCACTCAGCCTCTGCGAGCCTGGCAGTCAGCGCTTCGTGTGCGTGTGTGTCGATAAAAGCTCTCATCTGCTGGTAGGGGTACTGTGAGGATAAGGACCTGGAAGAGTGTCATGGCTGGGGGTGAGAGGAGGATATGCAACTGTCACAGACGTTTAGAAGTCGGATTTGTGTGGGTTAAACTGGGCATGCTCGCAGCCTGTTGATTGCAGTTGCACACCACATCGTGCATGACTCAGTGCTGGGTGGGATTTGATATATAAGCTTCTTGTATGCTTGCGTTGGCCTAAGGACAGGTATCTGTGTCTGGAGGTGGCTGTGTTGGGAGAGAGGGCTGTGTCCCCTTTTTGAAGGCTGCGTTCTCCACAGCTCTGCCAGGCAGGCCACCTCTATAAAGTGGGCTTTGGGTAGAAATGGGTTGGTTTAGGTGACTTCAGCACAGAGGTGAGGCCTCTCCTGGACATGCTGGCAGGGTCTGATTCTGCTGCTCTTGGAGGGCACTACCCTCCATCAGGGAGGTGCCATTGCTTTCCCTGGATGTCCAGCCTATTCAAAGCCTCTGCTGAGTTTGGAAGATGTGTGTGCCACTGTTGTGTGATGTCTGTGATGGGCTTTTCTGCTTGTGGCCTTGAAAAGTGTTGGTGTTTGACCTAGGTTTTAAAGAATAATAATGTGACAAACCTTTACTGTCTTTGAGAGCTGACAGTGCTTGATTAATTCATTTGACTATGTAAAATTATTTGGTACTGCAAGAGCAGAGTTACATGGAATTTCTCAGTTGTCCTTTTGGGTGGACTCTTGTCTGGATGCAGATGTGTTTCCTTGTCCTTCACAGTACTGTCTTGCCAAGCAGTAACAAGTTTTCCCAGCAGCCTTAGTTCATAAGCCACTGAGCATAGCTGGTCGTTAGTTTTTAAAATTTATCTGATCTCTTGAGATGTGGGGTGAGGACGAGAGGTGCCCACATCTCATTCTCTTTGGAGACTGGGTTCTAGTTAGTCAGATCTGTTCCTGACTGTCATCCTGGCAAGGTTTTTTGAAATGGAAAAAATAAACCAGTCACTCTGTTCACCAGGAATCTACATTTTATGTCGCTGGTACTTTCTAGGCACTTGTTACTTCCACTTATCAGTTTAAGCTATCTCAGAAGAAGGCTGTTGTGAACTTTTGGTGGGTGGGAAGGGAAGAGGTATTGCTAAAAATACCAAAAAGTAATTTCTGCTTAGTGAACACACTTGAGACTGACTTTTTAAGTTTCTTCTTGCATTGCATTGGGCAATAGAAGCAGGCCAGCTGGTCCTTAATGTGTGGGAAACATGAGTAAAATGCTGCTTGTTTGGGTTGCCAGGGAATGGAAAAGGGTAGCTTGAGCTGAGGAGTGGGGACTTCTTGAATGGGTGATCTAAGCAGAATTGCTTATTTAACAGGAAAGGGAAAAGGGGGGAAATGCAAGGTCTGAGAAACCCTTCTGTTGGCTTCTTGCTCCTTGTATCACTTTTCCCAAGGGAAGAAGCCTTGGGAAGCCAAGGGTGTCCTGTATCTGGGGGTTGGAGAAGAGTCACTCTGCACTTGTCACTCTCCAAATAAAACAACACTTGTGTATTCCCCATTTCAAATTATGCATCTTGTTATTTCTGTTTCTCACCTTATTTTTACTACTAGCAGCTGGATTGTCCTTTTGTCAGAAAACAATATGTGAATGGGAGTGTGGGCATCTGCTGAATGGAGGGAATGGGCAACGTGTTCAGTCTTGTGACAGGTGGCACTTGTTATGTGCTAATATTGAGGGGGAGAGTAGGGTGGAACAGCCCTTAAGTGTATCTGTACAGTCGTGGTCTCTAAACTGCCCTTACTGTTTGTACAGCAGTGGTCTTTGAATTTGGTATTGCCTTTCCAGATAAAGATCTTGATAGACAGTGGTTTTTTCATCAACTCAATGGTAATAATGAAAAGGCAAGTGTATTGTTAAAAGCTGTTTTGAAAGTATCTGAGAACAAAACACAGCACCTAATTATGGCATAGTTTATAAATCCTGTGTTGTACCCTGCCTTTGAACACTGTGTACACTTCTGGTTGTGCCCCATTCCCTTCCCTTCCCCATGGGTATGTGCTGCTTAGAGCTGTAAGATAACTAAAGTACAGGATTTATTCTTGTTTCCCATCTCCATACAAGGGAGAAGCAGAAAAGGCTGGACTGTCTAGCTTGGAAAGCAGATGACTGAGAGTAGTTTAGTAGAAGATCTGTAAGACAACAAGAAACATGGAGGAGGTGAACAGGGTGCAGTTATTCTCTGCTTCTCATAAGGCAGGAAATGGGGCCACCAAATGAAATGACTGGGTAGCAGCTTCAGAGTAGAGAAGGGAGTGTGTGCATGGGCTTTCTTTGTTCTCCTTCAGACAACAAACATATAATTAAATTGAAGCACTCTGCCACAGGATGTTGTAGATGCCAAAATTACAAATGGGTTCAAAAAGGATTAGTCTATTTGATGGATTTTTTTTCTCTTCCCTCCTCCCATGAAGGGCCATTAAATCCAGTGATGCAGATACAGTACTAGGCTCAGGAAGTCTCTCTGCTGGTCCTGGTCTTGTTATTCCTAAGTGCTGCCTGTGAATAATGGGCAGGACTGGCCCAAGCAGCTGCTCTGTTCTTAAGGGAACACAGCAGAGGACCCTGTTCAGTGGGTGGGAAGAGCAGAGGGCTGGATTAGTAAAGAAAGGGGAGGCTGTATGAATGTGGAGCTGTGCATGTAGGAATTGCTGATTGTCAAAGATCAGGGGAGGCAGCAGAATCAAGATCTGTGATGGAAAAAGAGGATGTGTTTGCCTTATCTTTGCTTCCTCATCAGTAGGTTGTTTGGCTTCAAATAGATTTAGCAGTGTCTAGATGTTTGTCAGCCGCACAAGACCTAGCACTTGAGGAAACCGCTGTGTTATTGTTCCTTTTCTGTACATTAAATTCTTAACTTGTGTGCATGTATGCATTCCTGTCTAACTTTTTGGTCACCTGAATGAAACCAGAAGGGAAATAGCATGGAAGGGAAAAAAGGAAGGAAGGAAAGAAGTGTCATCTTGTAGGGTCAGTGTTTGGGGAGAACAGAAGCTAGCAGTAGTTTGCTTATTGTAGCTTAGTTTTCGGATCTGATTGTTTGCATACATTTACCTATTTTTAACAAACTTTAAAGTAATTCACTGTGTGGCTCTGTGGAGGTGCTTAATTTGTTTTTGTTTGGTTTTTTTTTGTAGGGTTGTGAGTGTGCAGGGATTCCCAAGGTTACTGGCAGGATATGGGTTCATGTGGCAGCTATGGGTTGTGGGGTGCTAGCCATAGAGTGTATGGGGCCCGTGAGGCCCCATGTGTGGTACTTGCTTTTGTCGGTACTGACTGGTGGGTGGACTGGATCCAGTCCCATTCTGGTCCTGAAGGAGCTTTGGAGCTGCTCTGGCACTGAACTGCAGTGTGGGGAGGTGGGGGATGCTCCCTGGGATGTGGAGCAGGGAGAAGTGTGCTTGGGAGGGCAGGTGAGCCTCATCAGTTCAATGTGACACGTATGCTGCAGGCTTTGGCTTTGTTCTGGTTGCTGCTTTCTGGCTGTGCAGTCAGGATTGCTGTGGTATAGTTAGCAGCTGTCCTCCTTAAAAAAAAAAAAAAAAGTGGATGGTGTTTTAAAAAGGCTTGCAAGAGATCACTGATAAAATCTGGATCAAATGTGCATTTTCTCTTTCCTCTTAATTTTATACTTAACTCTCTCTTTAAACAAACCCCAACCCTTTCACATTTCAGTACAAAACCCCAGCCATGTCTAGACAAAAGCCCGTTGTGATTAGTAGAGGTGTGCTGCTCAATGCTAAGCATGTGCAGGGGTATATTCATGTTCCTGATGGGGTAATGTGCTTCCTGCTTGTGTAGGGATTGCAGGGCTTCTATCTGCAGAGCTCTCTTAAGAGCTCAGGTTGGAATTGTATGGGTGTAGAAAATTTTACACACTTAAAGTGTGTATTGAAAGGCTGTTTGCCTGTATAGTTATTCAGACTTCATCTATGGCTGCACATTGGTGCCACCTGCTTGTGGGAGAGAATGAGCGGGCTCCTATTATTCAAGAAAAAAAAATACAAGGCGAGGCCTCAACATCTGTTCTGGCTTTATTGTTCGGTCTGGCCTGGGCTGTGGGCAGAATGTAGGCCACAGCTTTTGCTTTACTGCTGGCTCTTAAACTGGAAAGGAATCTTCGATGTGTTCTTAAAAGGTTTAAAAATAATAATACAAAGATGCAAAGTTCAAACTTAGGATCAGTTGAACTTGATTACTTTAGAGAAAAGGCAACTATTGCTATCTATGCTTTTTTTCATTTTCTCCTTCAATTCTTCTAATGGTAATAATTTTTATCACTGCAAAGTGACCTTTGTAATCATTGCTGGGTGATTAATCTTTAACTGGGTAATTTTTAAAGCAATATTTTGCACACAGTTGTAACATGTGATACTGTGGGGTTTTGTAGCACAGCACATGCAGTCATTTTGAGGCAATAAGGCACTTCACCCTATGTTTCCAGTGCTGCTGCTCTGTACAGAAACCCAAATAGTCACTTTTGTTTCCCTAGGCAGATACAAAAATGCCCTCAGAACTTTATTTGCATATAGATTATAGTGCCAGCCGGGTGTAGTCATGTAGAGGAAGAGCTAACTGCTGCTTCATTTATAGCTTTTTAATTAAAAAATGTTTCTCAGTTTTCAGGATTCCAGTTCTGTTTCATTTAGTGCTGCTATAGTGTGTATAGTGATGGTATTTCTATGACGTACCAGCTGCTGTGACTAGGCAGTCCTTGGAAAACACAAATGAAAGGGGATCACAAGCATTATCTGCTGACTCAGGGAGAAGTCACATGCAGAAGGAAGTGGAGATGAGAAGCAAAGTTCTTCAAATGTCTTTGAGCTGCTGCTTGGGACACCAGTGCCAGTAGTGGGGAAGGAAGGTGGAAAAAGCTTGCTTTCTGACTCTTTTGTTTGAATTCTCTTGAGTCACATAGGTGTTGTGCTATTGTATCACAGCTGTGCATTTACAATTACACTGTGAGCCTGAGTAATACCAATGAACCCATAAGAGAGAAGATTTTTGTATTATGGGAGCCCGTGCCTCCCTTGTCTTATTTTGTTTAACAGCCATCATGGGTACTGTAAACTGGGAATTTTATACTATGCAATAAATTTAAATTCTGCATTGATAAAGAAAATGCAGGGTTGGGAATGGAAGCACTTGTTTAATCTCACTTCACTAGAATTAAATACATTAGACTTGATCCAAAACTGCTTTAAGAAGCACTTGGCAGCTAAGTTATTATATGGCAGCTCCAGCTCTTCCAAACAATAAAAGCATCTATTCACCTTTGGATATTATACAATGCATGTTTTATATGTAATGTTCAGGGTTGCATATTAAAAGGAAGAGAAATTTCTTATACTTTTTTAAAAAATATGCAATGTGTGATAAAAATGAGTAAGTACCAGTTGGGGAGGGGATCAGTAAGTGCTGTTAGTAAAGCAGTAGGTTTGGTAGGTGGGAATCTTGCCATCCTGTACCTTGGATATTTCAGTTGCTGTATAAGCTTTATTAACTTAATGAAAGACATTGCTCAGATCTAGAAGTATTTTCTTACCTGTTGTTTTGCAAAAGATCAGTACCTGAAGAATTCCTGTAGTTTTATGGCAAGTGATTTTAAACTTTGGTTTAAGGTTCATGTTTGCTTTCCAGAGAAGGATGTATTTGTATCAAGCACCTGATTGTGGACCTACTATTCTGAGTTAGCTTTTGCCGTTTCTAAATAACAGAAGCAGCTGACTAGAGTGGGGTCCTACTCTTCATGGTGTGTGTTGCAGTGCTCTCACAGTCATGTATTAGTGTGCTTTGGTTTGAAATCCAGAGGGTTTCAATAGCTCTGAAATGCCTTGTGCAAACAGCAACAGCAAAAACATCAGAGACCACTGAAAGGGTTATGGAGAAGGAAAAATGCTGGAGGCATTCTGCCCAAGCTTCACTTTGACTTGGGCAGGAGGATGCAACTGGAAGCTAAATATGTCTTGACATCTGCAAGAGGTGAGTATAATTTCTCCAAGGGGTCAGTACAGGTGTCAGAAGGAAATGTAAAGCTCCTGAATGGCTCACAGCTGTGGCTGGATCATGCAGCATCCTTAGGGAGAGCTGTGAGGTGGAGCAGTCCCTCAAGTGCTGGAACTCAAGTGGGAGCTTGCGCTGCTGCCTTGCACAGAGGCAAAATAACAGATGACAGAGTGATTGGTGGCTCTTTGAGAGGCCTCTGTTCCCACTGAGTTTATTCTGGCATGTTTCTTCTCTGACTTGGAGAAGAAAAATAAAATGTGATGTGTCAGACTGGAGCTGCACAGTACTGCTGGGCTCCTGCTCGCAGGCAGTGTTTTACCTTCCTGCATGCTCCTTGTGTATAATGCCTATTCCACCCATGGTCCTTGAGACAGTTTAAACAGGAGCTCTGTTTGAGGGAGGTGTCCTGGCTGTCCCTGTTTCCTTACTCTTCCTTGTCTCTAAAGATATGTGGTAGAAAACCAGGAACTGGTATTCAGTTAAATCTAGCAGCTTTTTTTCTTGAATTACTTTTATTTTTTTTAAAGCTTGGGCAGATCCCCTGCTTTGGTTAGTCAAGGGGATGGTGGAAGGGGAAACAATGCTCTCTTTTGCAGTGGTGCTGTTGAAGCATTGTATTTCCTTCTGATGCAAATTACTCCATGGCTAACTTGAAATTGGGGAGGGGTCAAAAGGACAGGGAAGGTACTCTCTGACCTGTAGGGGGGACTTGATGTATGTACATTCATACAGTGACCTTTGGTAATTCCTGTTTGGAGACATCCTTGTCTCCCTTTCCCTCTCAGGTGTCCTGGGTTGACAGCTCCTGAATAGAGGTGAGGAGAGCCTTAGCTGCTGTGGATCAGGGTTTGAAATTTTGCAGTGTGCTGCTCTTGCATGTGTCAGGCCTGTGCATTAGCTCAGGGAGCCCCCAGGGATGGAGAGCCTCAGTCTGTGGGTAGAAGTGATAGGCAATTAAGTGGCCGTGTTATTTCTCTCCTGTGCAAATCAAGGCATTTTATACACTGGTTCTGAGATGTGTCCTGACAGCTTCAGGGGCTGATAAAGCCCAAAAGCCCCAACAACATTTTATAATAATATTGATATATATATATGTGTGTTCTGCCTGACTTTGTCTCCTCCCTTGCACAGTAGAACTTTTTGGGCTTGTGCAGTAAACCACATCTGTAAAATGGGACAAAAATTAAAAATAACATTTTCCTCTCTAAGTGAATTTTAAGCTGGATTGATTCTATCCTGAGTTTTAATGTATAGTCCATGGAGTAGGGGTATGTTCTAGTGGTAAGAAAAGAGATACGGTAGCTGCTGGAAAAAGCAACTGTGGCTAGTTGGGGCTGCACTTCTCTGCCTGGGTAGAGACAATGGGACTTTACATTCCGTGTGAATTCTGATAGTGGAACAAAATTTAGGGGGTGCTGCTTGTAGTAGGTCTTCCTCTTGGAGGAAGCATGATTCCTGACAGACTTGGGACAAATGGGAAAGCTAACAGTGAGAAAGTGATTATAGAGTGTTTGTTCCCACAACAACTGTGATACGGAACTAATGGCTGTGGCAGAGACTTTACAAATATCTGGTGGGTAGCTAGATGAAAGTGCAGGATTACCTGAAGTGTCTTGTCTGCCACTCTACAGCTGCTCTAAACACAGGTTGCACTGGTTTAACTGCAGTTGCTTAAACAAGCAAACCTCATTGATCCTAAATTGATTGGTTCTCCTAAAAAAAGAGTAACCCTTGCCCTTCTTACGTGGCTATTTTTATATGAAATACGCAACAGATTAAATTGAATTATCTTTATAGCTTTAGCACTGAAGTGCAGAGTGTCAGAATTCATCCTGGTATTCCTTGTTCAGAAGCATGGGACAGTGTTGGGTGAGCACTGCAGCTGTGCATGAAATGGTGCTGTAAAGGGATGTAACCTCTGCTCTGAGGTCCCTCTTCTGCTCTCGTGGCTGTTCTCTCAAGCAGTCATTTCAATTTCAATGTGCTTCCAAATTCTGAGCAGGCTCTTAAGCTTTTTGTTGGTACATCATGCAGTAAGAGTACTTACACTGTATATATTTGTGGTGGGGTCAGCACCGTACTTGGAAGAATGCCTGTCATGTCTGCCTTACATATGAGGGACAGTAAATGTGGGTTTGAGAAGGGGTGCTGGGGAGGATGTGGCACTGGAAGGTGAAGGACCTGGCAAGCATATTTGAATGTAGGGAGGGAGTATCAGCCTTTATGGATGTTTGAGGAACTCCCCACCCCCATCTTTCTATGTGTGTTGGCCTTTATGTACTTCTGCCCTTTGCAGAAAAGCATGAGTTTCAGCATAACTCTACTGTGTGCCTTGGACTGGCCTCTACAGCTGTCAAGCAATGAGGCCTGAGGGTGGATAGGTGTGGGCTTCAGTAGAGAGGTGGAATGGAGAATAAGTTGTGGGAGCACTGGAGGTGCTGTTTCACACATATATCACAAGCCCAGTGTAACTTGGCTGGTTGGTGCTACAGAGGGGCTGGAGAGAGGAAGACACTGGGCTGTGGGAACTGGGCAGAAGAGGGTCCTGAGGGTGGCATGAAGCCCAGCATCTGCAGGCACCTCTGCATGATGCCCAGGGAGGGGAATGCATGGCTGGAAGGAGGCAGCTCCTAACCCAAGGCATTTTCTTGATCAGGGGAGTTCCTGGGTACCTGTTATGGAGCTACAATGGAGCATGAGGAGCACATTTAATTACCCTGCTTTTGGGTGCCATGAGGTCCTGCAGTACCTTCCTGCCCAGGTTATCACCTCCTAGGGCTGGCTCAGGAAGGGAGCCAGGGATTCCTGGAAGGGCTGTGGAGCTCCCTCTGCAATGCCCCAAAGCCTAACTTGGTGTTTAACCATGGGAAGTGAAACTTCACCCAGCTTACTGTGGGTGAGCTGAGCTAGTGGTGCACTGCTCCTGAGAGGGGCAGCTGGGCTGGGATGTGCGCCTGATGTGTCCCAGAGCGGAGGATGTTCAGGCTGCTAAACTGGGAGAAAGCTTTTTCCTGTTCCTGATTTAGGTGGATTTTGCCAGTTCAGCGAGTGAGACTGTGCTAAAGGCAGGCTGTGACATTGCCTGTTGTTACACCTCGCTTGGTTTTGGCAGTGTTTGGGCATCAGGCTCCTGAGCTGCAGTGTGTACTGGGGTTGTGTTGGCATTTGGATGGAAGTGTTTAAATTCGTGGAGACTGGACTGATGATTTCTCTCTTTGAGTATTTTTATGGGATAAGAATGTGCTTTTCAGTGTAGGTAAAAGAGGAGACAGACTATTTACTTCTCCGTTCTTTGAACCCCATGTTAGATTTTAGTAGAACAGGCCATCCTGGATAAGGAGGGTGAAGAGAAAAATTTGATAAAGGGAAAGTTTAGGGTTGACTCTTCCTTTGCCTTCTTTGCATTGCAGCTTAGACTTGAAATGAGGAAGAAGGTGAAATTTAATGCTAAATGTTTCAGGACTTGTAATTTTAATTTCAGACACTCTTTGTGTTCTGCGTCTGGTCTTCACCTCCCATCTCTTGCCAACAGTGGGTATTGTCTCTTTCACTCCTTTTTTTTGCCAAGTGTAGAAAGTAATGAACATGCAGAGTGTGCAAAATACCTTGTATGCACAGTTGCTAACCTCCCTGAAACAATATAAAACCTCCCCAAAAACCCGAGTGAAAGATAATCATGGTGTCTATAATGAAAAAAACCTGCTAGTTCAGTGTAAATATGTTGCTGACAGGTGGTTATTTTTAATACATGCCGTGCTTTAAATTTAATGTTAAAATACTTCTGTTATAAAATGACTGTTCTTAGCTGAGCAGATTTCAGGCTAAAAACAGTGGTGAAACAATGAGTGCTCATAGTACTGTAATGTAATTTTGTGTTACTAGATCTTTTCTGACCTGTTTTAATTGCATCATGAAGTGGCAGTAATACGTCTAATTGCACAGCACAGAGAAAATAGCATTGTGTTGAAATATTGCATAAAATTTGAGCATTATGTGGCATTTTGTAGTGGAAATAGTACTGTAGGTACTCATTCATAACAAGATTTGCAAGTTTCTGTCTGCTAGGGCTGGTGGTTGGGCTGGCTGTGTGTGTGCTGACTCAAAGGAGGGAGTTTCTTTCTCTTCTTGTCCTCTTCCTCCTCCTTCTTTTTTGACTACCTGTGACCGAACATCATCAGAATTGACAAGAGCTTGCTCTTGAAACATACCTTAGTTTGAAGTTGCTTTTTTGAACCATGTGCAGCTGTTGATCTTCACTTGAGACTTGCAGAGCTTTCCTGCCAGCCAGGTGTTAGTTAAGCTGGGTTGAAAACAGACTTGTTTTCTGAGCGTGGGTGTGTGTCTCAGTGTGGGTGTGAATGCATTTGGATTTCCCTGGAGCAGTTGAGACTGGGACCTGATTGTAACCTGAGGGACCCAGTGTCACCTGGGTGGGCATTCCTGACTGTATGGGGGATGGAGGCACAGAAGGGCTGCTGGGATGGTGCAGGAGGCACTCAGAAGTGGTGTGGGAGGTTTTATGCATGTGCCTACCCTGAAGGGTTAATCTGTCTGCACAATGCAGTTTCATGATGTCCAGGGCTTGGAGCCTGCTGCCAGAGCCTAGCTCCTCCCTTTTTCATTTAATGATGGCTGGAAGAAAAATAATCAAGTGTGCTGGAAGAGAAACATTAATTAACTTTTAATTTAGATCTAACGTATGCTGCTTAGTGTAGTGCAGGAGAGTGTGCAGTATCTGTCATGTTACATAGAGGGTGATGCATTGAAGAAACAAGGAAAAGCCTCGGGTCTGAATGGGAAGATGGGGTTTTAACTCTGTGGCTGGGTTTTATATCTTGATTAAAAGTTGCAGATGTGTGATAAGTCACTTTTGTATCCATTTTGCATCTGAAATTACTTTCTCTGTAACTTGGTTTGTATCTGTTTTCTCTTAAGCCAAACTTGCAAGGCGAAGTCAGGAGAGAGAGAATCTCGGCATGCTGGTCTGGTCACCTAACCAGAATCTGTCTGAAGCAAAATGTAAGTCCCTTCAACTGCTTTTATTCCATTCTTTCCTTACATGTATCACTTCAAGAATGCAAAGTTGCTACTTTTGGTAGAGAGGTTATGTCTGTGACCTTTTCATTATGAATTGAAATTAATTTGAAAAAAGAAAAGCCTACAAAGCAATCCCCAGATAATCTTTGTTCTCCACTGGGCAGCTGCTCAGTGTCAAATCCACAGGGGCCAGGAAAGCAAGAGAAATGTGACAAACATTATTCCGTGGTATGAATTCTTCAAGATACTCATCTGCAGGCCTACACAATTGGCTTTTTTTTTGCTGTTGGTGCTGTAGAAGATGACAGAAAGAACTGGGGAGAGCAAAATGAAAAGTGTTGGGGGGTGGGGAGGGGCAGGAAATATTTGGTAATTAGTAGTACCTTTTCCTCCACAAAGACAAATCCACATCTGGAGCCCATGGAGGTTTTAAATGCCAGAACAATTGCAGTGCCTTGCAATTCCACGTGAGGGCAATTAACAGCGCTCTGTGTGTGTCTGGGAACAAGTCTCAGTGCTGCTGCCAGATGGCAGAACTAGTGTTTGAAAGGCTTGTCTAGCTACAGTTCTCCTCATGAATAAGTAGGACTCCTTGATTAAAGGGCTGCTGTTTGAATGCAGTAACTAAACCTAAGCGCTTTTGGGGGAGGGAGTTGAAAGGAGCTAATTTTGACTTTGTGCTTATACCTTGATTTTTGATTTTTTTTTTTTTTTTATCCTTTCTGATTCGGGGGCCAAGAATGAGAATCATGCATTCCTGATCCTCTGCAGTTTTTGTGGTGGCACTGTTAAGTGAATAACTGATTTTCCAGTAGGCTCAAGGCCTGGGATGCATCATAAGGCACATGTGAAGATGTAGTGCCATTTGCAAATAAAGGCAGCAGAGCTTGTGCACCAACTGGCTCTGTCATGAAAGGCCTGTGCTCTGCCCTGGGGCATTTGTTCCACTGAGCAAGTCGCCCCTTAAATTACAGAAGGATGATGGTACTGATCTGCAGATAAAAAGGGCTTTGCAAGGATCATGTTTGCCTTCTCTCCTTGTCTGCTCCCTGCTGGCTATTGGATGCTGAAATAAATAAAACTGATGAGGAGAAGAATGTATTTGAGTTATTTACGGCTAGAAACCTCTTAAAAGGTGTAACAGCAAGAAATAGTTGCCACCACCAAAAGGAGTGACTGTTCATGGGCTGTCTGTGACACGGGATTCCTGTAGCTGCCGCTCAAGTCTGAATGTCTTTTGAGTCTCATCTCAAGTTTGGAACCTTTAACTCCTGCCTGATAGGAAACTGGTTTCTTGAGGAGGGAAGACAGAATGGAGGAGGAAAAGGAGGGAAGATATGTGGGATTGAGTAAAATAATCCTTAACTGAGTATTCTGTGGTAATTGGCATAAAAATATTTATGCATGTGCCTACCCTGAAGGGTTAATCTGTCTGCACAATGCAGTTTCATGATGTCCAGGGCTTGGAGCCTGTAAATATATATTCTCTATAAAGCATAGAGAAGATATAATACCTGCTAAGAAGATGTCATGAACATAAGAGGTAATTAAAAAATAGTATGATATTGAGAAATAAAAACTAGGTGGCAGTTGTCTGTTAGTACACTAAAAAAGTTGGGGAAAATAACCTGAATATAAGAGCAGGGCTAGAATGAATTTTTCAAAATATTGAACATTTTAGTAAGTATATAAGATTCACCAGTGAGTTCACCTTCCAAAAGAGGCACCGCAAAAAACCAGTAAAATTCATGTGGAGTTTGGGGAAGTAAAGTATGAGGCTGTTGTACATGTTGTGCATGGCACCAAAAATTGCCTCCCAGGTGCCTGTTTGATACAGAGGGATGGAGTTAAGAAATAAGGTATCTAGTAATAGTAAAAAGCCGAAGGAGCATAGTTAGAGGTGGCTGAGGGGACCTTGGGGTGGCAGATGGGAAGAAGGCAGCTGTGCAGGGAATGAGAGAACAGGGTGGGGGCTGGTTGGTCATAGCTGTGTTCTGTGTCAATCTGAGCTGATAGTTTTGAACAGAATCAGGTATTCCTATCTCTATGTGGCATTTCTTAAAAATGAACTGTGAAAAACAAATGCTGATGGAGGTAGGAGCTTTTAGGTAGAAACTAAAACCGGTTTGATTGGTAGAAATAAGTTTATTGCTCTAATGTATTCAAGAGAGCTGTTAGGCACTGATTGCATGAGAGCCTGATTCAATCCCACTTCCTTGCAAAAGGGGGGAACTTCCTCCAGAACACCAGTGCTCTGCAATGGCTGTAGAGCACTTACTAAATGTATCACAACCAGAGTTCCCTAATCTGCTTTATGGTTTATGATGAGGGAACATCAGGGGACAGGAGGTGTCTCCAGCTACTCTCAAGTTCACTGACAAGTCTTGGCATTGTTGATAGTGAATCCTAATTAAATGGCATCCATGGGGGATGTGTGAGAGGACTGATGATGATCAGCATTTCCATCAGTGATGTGGGAGTTGATAGGGAATTGTGGATGAGCCGTAGACTGACAGGATGGTAAATAAAATTAATGCTTCTGACAGTCTTGTAGAGTGCTTTGGGTCTTTTCCTTACTTGGACTGCTGCCAATGCAGTGGGCTCTTAATGACCCAACTGCAGGGTTATGAATCTCGGTACTGAAATCTCTGGCTTTCTACATTAAGCCTGATGTTTGGAAAGAAATGGCTTAGAGAGCAATCTTGGGGAAACAGTGGGCAGGTAATTCAGCAACGCTTCCCAGTGTCATGCTTGACCCAGAAGATGATGTGGGTGTAAAGAGTGAGGTAGTCACTGGAACAGTTTGCTGCCTCTCCACCCAGCAGCATTCAGGGGAATGAACCTTGGCTTTAGTGTTTAAAAACTGAGAAAAAGATGGAGACAGGAGCTGCTGAAACTATTTGGAAACAGAAGCTGAAGCAAACCCCATCTGTTTAGCTTACTGAAAAGAGACTGAAAGGGGAACTATTGTCAATTATTTTCTCAAAGAGAAATTTTGACATAGTAAGAGACACACATAATACAAATAGATGGCTACAAAATAAGCCCACACAGACTGAAGTGAAATGTCCAAGGATGTGGAGGCATTTTTTTGAGACTGACTGCTGGAAGTTCTCCAGGGAAGCGATAGATTCTTGTATTTCTTGATGCCCTTTTAAATCATAGGGTTTTGTAATGTATTATCCTTAGTGGGGAAGATCATTAATTGGCAATGTGAAATTGGAAGTGGAAGGAGCTGTGGTCTCCAGGAGGTTGATGTAGCCCTTTGGGCTGTTCGTCTGTGAGTCCCAGCTAACACATCCATTTCAGTACTGCTCTTCAGGCTGAAGTGTGGGTGAACAAATCTTTCCAATCAGCAGCACATTGGTACCTGTGATTACTTTTGTTTGTACTCCATAGCCTTTAATCCATCCTGTGCCTGAAAGTTACAGAACTCTTCTCTCTTCCTGTGGCTGGGGCTCAGCATGAAGATGGAAGTAGCACATGTTAGCTTTTCCTCAGAGTGAACTGTAGCTCTCATGAGCGGGAGAGTTCTGTGCAATCAGTGGAACTTGTGCAACCCGCCCTTGTTAAAGGGAAATCTGTGCTACAAAACACTGAGCAGATCTGTGACAAGAGCAGTGCAGTGCACCTGATGGGTTTGGCAGAGGGCTGGCCAAACTGTTGGAGGTTATGGGAAGGTCTCCTGTAAGCTGTTGAAATGAATCCCAGAAAGACCAGTGTGTCAGCCAAGACCTGGTGGATATCTGTGTACCTGATGCTCCAGGCTCGCACAGTTTGTTTGGGTCCCGTGCACCCTGTGTGCTGAAAAAATGTTTTAGTCACACTGGAGAAACCTTTTACCTGGATGTCATGAAGTGATGGATGCAACAGAGAAGATGAAAGCAAAAGTATGTGTTGCCACATTGCTGATTTCTTTTATCCTCTGCCTTGTTAACCATTAATTCTGGATACAAACCACTTACTGCCTTGCCCATATTAATACCAAAGTTGAAAGCTGCCAGCACGGTCCATATCTACTTCCATACTTCTGCCTTTTTAGGGGTCACTTGCATAGCAGTGCCACCATAGTCACAAAGTTAGCCCAGAACTAGAAGTTTGTCCTATCTCTTTTGAAGATGAAAGAAAGAAATGTCACTATGCAGTAGCTGAACATTTGGACTTAAAATAACTGCTCCCTTCTAGTTCTGCTCCAAATTCCCTGTGCTGTGGCCAGGTCACACCTCACACAAAGAGCTTGCTCTCGAAGTGAGACTCCTGAGGGGCTCTGTGGACTTGGAGCCATGGAGGGCAGCTGTTCTGGCTGTGCTGGCTCTGTCACAGAGGGTGGGGAAGGACACAGGAAGAATGATGCCTTGAGCAAGGTGACATTGAGGAGCAGGAACAGCTAGGTGGAAGACAGGCATCTGCTCTCTCGGAGTGGCACGTGGTGAAGGAGGAGGGGAGATAGTGAAAAATGCATTGTAATGATGCTGTGGAAACCCTGCACAGGATTGAGCTGGGCCAGCATGAAGCTATTAATAAAACAGCAGTGTCTCTCTCTGTGCCAAGTGCGCCAGTGAGTGGAACCAAAAAAATGACTTTGGGTTGGTTTAGAAATGAGCAAGTGTTGGCATGCAGCAGCTGCCCAGGAGCGAGGCACGGACACCAGGCGAGAGGGTAGGATGTGATTATTGCTTTTATGCATCTGCAGTTCAGAGGTGAACTACAAGAAGGAAAGATGTATTATTTTGCTAGTGATAAGCTCTGCTTTGAAAGTAATTTTTGGTCTTTCTTCTTGACAGAATGTGTATGCTGCTAGATGGGAGTTTTGTTTTCTCGCTGGTATCTTGGTGGATGTCTCCAGCGGATTTACAGTTTATGGGGTGTCACTGAGCAGGCAAATACTGTTTCTAATACCTGTGAGACACTGGATCATGGAGGGCTACTGAATCTTCTGGTCTTGCAGTGCTGCTTCTGTTTGACCTGATGGCTGATTGGCATTGCCAACTTCAACATTCACCAGTCCCTTCCTATGTTATCCTGTTACATCTCTTTAGAGGCTGCAGCTGGCTCCCTGCTTTACATTTTTGCCTGCCTTGGTGTGCATGAGGGGGAATTCAGACATCCTTCTTCCCTCTGTGGAGGGGAAACAGAAAGACCCAGGGGACATGGGAACAGAGAAATGCCAGAATTAGGTGAAACAGCTGAGTGCTCCAACATCTTCCTAATGTGCCTGGCCACACCCTGTGGCTGGGGGGAAAGGGAGCAGTCCCTAAATGTGCTGCAAAAACCTGATGCTGGGAAGGCAGTAATGTGCCAGCTGATGCTCTGATGGAGGAAGAAGTGCTGGTTGCTATGGTTACTAAAGATATTAACCCTGTGGTGTTTGGATGGGCAAGGTTTAGTTAACTGTGCTACAGGCTGGGTAACTGGGAGCATGTGGTACTCCACCCTAAGAAGTTATGAGTTGGCATTCAGGATTTGAAAAGCCCATGTCCCAACCACATTTTAAAGTGTGCCCTGTTCCTTAGTGTGTCAGAAGCCTTCTTAGGGTGGAAGTGAGTTTTGGTAGCTCTTCTCTGTTGTGATGGTGAATGCCAGAATTTCTGAGGGCAGGTTGGAGGTTAAAGTGGCCAGAGTCTGTCTCTACCTTTAGTTCAAGGATATACTAAAGATATATATATATCTTTAAAGGTATACTTTTCTTTGCATTAAATGGACTCTGGATTACTCTTTAGTTTTTCTTCTAAAGAGAATGTTGAGAAAGCTTGGAAATTTATTTTGTCTATTCTCTAATTTAAAATGTCTATCAGAATAAAGAACACAAAAATGTCTTCTAAGGTTTCCTGCATGTGTCTGATCGTGATTTGTGTGGCTGGTCTCTGTTTTCAGTGTGTATATGAGCCATAGCTGTTTTAAGAAGAGCTTCTTCTTGGACATAGCCTTTTCCCATTGCCTGCCTTACTTTGTCCTGTGAATTCTGTGAACATATGACTCTGTCACTATCATCATTAGCTCTCATTTTCCATGAGGTGTAGAGTGCCCTAGCAATAAATAAATATGAGAAGAAAACCACAAATGGGAGAGTGTAGACTGGGGAAAGTGCTGATCTTAAAATCTCCCCTTTAGAAAATAAAGCCCCTATTTACAGGATACATGTAAAATGGAAGGGAATATTGCTTCAGAGATATTTGAGAGCCACGTTCTCCCCAGCACACAGGCACTCTTCCTCAGGCAGCAGAAGTGAGGCAGAGGATACAGTCTTGTATGTATCAGAAAAGCTGTTTTTAAGATCCTTCTCTCCATCATGCCCTAAACAGGGTCCTGGAAACAGTGTTGTTTTATTGAAGAATTGTTGTTTTATTTTGGATCCACTCTCCCCAGATCTTCTATTGTGACATGGTTTGTGACCCCATAAAAAATTGTGTTGATGCTCAGTAAAAGTGCAGCCACTTTGGCCAGGCATGGGAGAGTAGGAACTGTTTAGGCTTTGCCACCAGAGAGAAAAAAAAGTATTGTTGAACTCTTAGCTGAGGTTATACTTGGGTTTTTTTTTGTGGTTGGTTAAATGCTGTAGGAGGTTGTGAAGGAAGGTGCATATGTATTGTGCTTCTCCTGTTAGGGATTTTTTTGCTTGTTTGTGTCCAAGATTTTACTTGTTGAAGTGCTGGTTTCCTTTTTTTTTCATAGTGGTAAAAGTATGAGCAGTGAAAAAAGAGCTGCTAGGTCTCTAAGGGGTGGGCTTGAGGAATTGTGATTGTCTCCTGGAGGTACATGCTGACCTTTTGTTGCTGAAGTGAAGATAGCAAAAAAATCCAAACTTAGGTTTGTGCTGTTTGTGTATGCTCCTTACCTAGAAAGATCAGTTTGTTGTCTGTCCCAGTGGCAGCAAAAAGGATTAATGTTAAAGCAGAATTGGGTTTATGTTTATCCCTAATACAAATTTCATATTATGCAGCGAACCTGGCAGCTGTGAAGCTTGGATGTAAATACAGTAGCTGAAGAATGCGTCTCCATGAATTCAGAAATGAAAGAATTAGTGCTTAATTTAAGATTCTGCTTAAATTTAGCTGTAGAAATAATAGTCATGGCCACTTTTCCCAGCAGCTGCAGTCGCTGCAGTTCAGAAAATGCTCAAAAGATGAAGGTGAAAGAATGCAATTTTTTGTTTTAATTAAGGAAACTTTTGATGCTTATAGTAGTGGTATTATGAATAGCAAAAATAAGCTAACCAGCATTTAAAGGCTATGGGTATCCCTGAAATGGCTGGGTTGCCTCAAACTTAGCTGCAGTTTCCTCTTTGTTTGTCATCTGCTGTGCTAGTTGCTGTTGCAGCGCGGTGTGGAAGTCTCAGAGCAGTTCTTTCATCGTTATTGCTGCAGGTTGATATTTCTGGATCCTGAATGCATATTTAAATTAAGATGATTTTTTAACCCTTTCACAGTAGTGGAGTCAGGAAAGCAATTTAGTTTGAGAGAACTAGGCTGTGTATTTGGATGGATTGTAACAAAGGTACACTGGATTGTGTTGGTGTGTTTTGTTGTTTGTTGTTTGGTTTTTTTTTTCCCCAAAGCCTATGAAAAAAAAAAAAAAAAGCCTGAATAAGAGAATGTGTTGGACAGCATCCAGGAAAAGGATGTCTTATCTAAAGTAGCTTTGCTATCCTGGAGGAATTTTTACTGCTGGGAGGGGGGAGGTAGTCACCAGTTTCTTCATGTGCCTTGTTCTCTCCTGCCACCTGTTTGTTCCTCCTTTTCACTGCAGCGTGATCCAGGCCTTCTCCAAACGTGTCAAGATGACCCACTTTGAAAATGCTGGCTGCCTCTGCTGTGGGACTGAACCCATGCTGGTGCTCAGAAGCTTTTTTTCCTAAGAGAAGTTTAGAGACAGGATGACGTGGATGTAATGGAGTGATGATAGCTGTGTTAAGAGTTACCCTGGCAGTGAGCCTTGATCTGAAATACGCTTGGGAGCAGCCTTAGCCAGCCTGATCGGCGCTGTGCGAGTTGTAGGACCAGTATGACGAGAACTAGGAGGCTGCAGCTGCTTCATGCTGCTTGGCCCAGCCCTGGGACGGGCTGAGTGTGCTCCACTCTTGCTGGGAATGGTAGGCTTGGGGCATTTCAGAGGACTAGATTGTTTTTTCTGGTCTCTTATGGTAGCTGTGAGCAAAAAATAGGAAGGGTCAGGGAACTGAGGGTAACTTTCTAAGTTCTTTTTCTTGAAATTTTTTCCTCAGAGCAAAGTTGGTCAATAGGTATGTGTTTATAGGTATGTGATGGAAGCTGTGCACAGGCAGGGAGGAGCTCTTGTGGGAGATGTTTCCGTGGAGGAGTGCTTGAGGAGGTCGTAGCTGTAACAGCTTGCCATGATGAGTTCCTATGCTGCCAAATGTGACCTTTACAGATATGCTAGTGCAGGAGGCAAAGCAGCCTGGCTTTCTCCAGGACATGTGCCAGAGCTTCCCTCATCATTGTGTTTGCTGTGGCATTATTTGCTCTAATTAGGAACCACTCCTACTACTTAATTTTGCTGTACTCTTACTCTTGCACGCTGCATTAAGTTATTTCCCTGTTCATATGCTTCTTGTGCAGGTTCAAATTGTGGTAGGGCTGTAGTGAATTTTCTAGCACTGCAAGGGTTAGTGGTAATATGTATATACATAATAACTTCTCAGTAAGGACTGGGTTTATAACTCCTGGCTAAAAGCCATGATAACCCACCACTGATATCCCAGGGTCTATTTAGTAACATTGGTTTATCATAAGCTTTTCCATAGAGTGTCTTAGGGTTAGCCTTGAGGGCCGAGAGTCTGCATATAATCCAACTTTCAGCATGTGCTGTATGAATCTGTAACTTCATTTTTTTCTAAATTGACTTAATTTGACAGGTATTTTAGTACCTTAATATCTGTCAACATGACACTACTGCTTTGGTTAGAGGGTGCTGTAAGGACGATGTTATCCAAAATCTGGCTGTGGAACCTTGCTGTCTTTCTGCATCGACTTTTTTTGAGAGGTCAGACACATCTTTGCAACTCTTCTGCTTCTAAGCCTATAGGAAGTAGATAAGTGCAAGAATGGATGCACTGAGTGTTAGTATCTCCCAAAGGCTGACCTGTCTGTAGTAGGGTGATCCACATCTGCTGAGGGCAGCCACTGTGTGACTCAGAATTATCTCCTTCCTCTTGCTGACTGCTGGCTTGCCTGATGCTTCTCTTCTGCCCAAGTGACATCTCTCAAGGAGGTACCCAGGGGACAAATCGATCATTTCTTTTGCTTTTGTGTCCACTATAAAGGGAGTCAGCGTGGTTTCTCCTTTCTTGTCACAGGCCTTATTATCAGTAACAATAATAATGAGCTGTAATTGAACCTGATGGCTATTCTGCTCCCGCGTACCCCTTGTGCGTGTGCCCTCATACTGCACAAAGACCCTGTGTTGTGAGGAAGTGGAATTACACATGCTGTTTAGGAAGCCTGGCTCTGATACAGGGCTTTCATTAGTCTGCATTCTTACAGCAACAGAGAGAATAATAGCATTGGTTTTTAGGAGCTTTCAAAATCTCTTTGAGGTTGGAAAATGGACCTTGTGGAAGGTTTCACTGTCTTTAGTGTTTTCAGTCTGGATAGTCCTTGGTGGCTTCTGAAGCTGGTTGGCAGCAGGTTACTCAATGAAGCTTTATGGTATTCTTGCTGACTGTTTTGCAGACCAAGAAATTCAATGTATAAAGCACGACGTGGATGAAGAGCTGAGAATGTTCCTAGGCAGGGTACTGAAGCCTTGTATTGGATTGCTAGTAGCCTGACTCTGTGGTCTCCCATACTGATTCTGTCATTAGTATGCGTCAAATTGGTGTGGTGGTGGTGTTGTTTGGGTTGTTTTTTTGTTTGTTTGGTGTTTGTTTTATTTTTATTTTATATATATATTTTCTTTTTGTTCAAATTAGCAAATATGGCTTTTGGAAAGCATTCACTAGATTGGGCATTCTCAAGAAGTGAGCATGATAATTTCTATTCAAAAATCTGCAAAGGAGATTTCTTCTAACCCAAGTTAGAATCCCCTGCACCGAACAGTATGATGATTTTTAACCTTTTTTAAAATAATCTACCTCTTTAACTGTATTGAGAACTGTACCTCTGACTGTATTGATAATGTTGCTACTTGAGTTGCTTCTGTGTGTTACTGCCTGTAGTTGAAGTGTATAATCCAAGGCTGTAATCTCCCAGTAAAAACCAAGCCATGGTTTGACAGCAGAATAAATCTTGCTTTAGGGCTTCTCAGACTGAATTGAGAGCACTGTACTGAATAATGCAAAGAGCTATTCTGCCATAAACTCTCTTTGTTGTTTAGGTGTTTGCTGTGTGCATTTATCGTGTCTGTAGCTTCTCTTTCTGTCTTGGAAGGTCATACATGGGAATGAGTGTTTTCTCCCTGCTAGAAGCTAATGTGTGATGGGTTTCTGTACTCACATAGGCTTTAAACCCAATATCAATTACTCTGATAATTACATTTAGTACAGTCCAGTGTCTGTGTCTGATTTAGGATCAGGCTTGCCATGCTAAATGATAGCCATGCTCAGATTCCATATGGTCACAGTTTAGGTCCCATGGTTATCCCATTTGGCTCTTCCTGTTCTGTGCTAGATCCCAAAGACAATATTTCCTCTTTGTTACTGCCCTGCCAGATCTCTCTCATCCTTTTCTATAGGACGTCTGGCAACATCTGGGTTTGTGGTGCTTGTAGATTTTTAAACCTGTGCCATCCCTCCAGTAAAGTGGTGTTCAGTTTGCCATGGCAAACTATGCTATGGGTAACTAATTTGCTCTGCTAATTTGCAGAGCAGATTTCTGACTGAAGGTTGAATGTGATGGATGTATAAGAAGCAGTCTTTCTTCCCAGAGGATCCTCCATGGATGTCCTTACCACAGGCACCCACATGGCCTTTCTGAAGGAGAACAGCAGCAGAGAGCATCATCCGTCTGGCTTTCCTTATGGCAGTCCTCATTAACACACTGGCCTGTGTATATGCACAGTGTGTGGAGACTTCATGGTGTGATGGTGTCAGGAGAGGGTGCGACTTCAGGAATGAACATATGTTGGTAAAGGCTTTAGAAGTTACATGTGTACTAACAGAAGGCCCTTTCCTGGTAAGGAGTTTAATGTAGTTTTGGCAAGCCACAAAAATTAGGCTAATTTGTCACTACACCAGTGTCTGTAGTACAGCCTTCTAGCTGGTGTAGCAAAATCTAAAGGGAGATGAGTGGTGTCTTTAACCATCACTGAGGTTTCAGCTTTGAACTTGTCCTTAGATGCAGGCCATGCAAAGAACAGTATTAAAAATAATTAAAAAGGAGGTAGGAAATATGGTGCTTCTTTTTAGTTTATTAGTGTGCACTGCTTGAGAACTCATTGCCTTTGTGTGACAAAGGAAACTCTTGGTAGGTATTAGGGTTTTTGAAGGGATAAATCTCCCAGCAGTGGGGCTCTTCATTTTATGCCTTGATTTATTCTCTCTTAGGCTGCAGTTTCTGTGTTCCAGGTGTGGTTCTGTGAACAGCTTTTTCCTCACCAGTGCAAGTTTACATAAACCTGTTCCTACCCACCTGCTCATCCCTGCCACTGTGCTGTGCTGGGGCAAGGAATGAGTCACACTTTTGGCCTGAGCCTGTCTCATTCCTCACTGAAACTAGGAGGGCTCATCTCTTCTCAAACTTGTGCAACCTCCCAACAAAAAGGATTTTTGTATGATACACAACTGTGTAAAACTTGTATGAATAGCTTTTTGCTTTGGTGGTGGTCAGTGCCTTGAGTGGCTCCAGAGCTAGCAAAGGACAAGGGGACAGCCTGTGTAGGTAGGGCTGGTGACAAGATGGTCCAGGACTGCCCTTCCTAGGAGGCCAGAGTATCTCCATACTTTCAGGCACCACTCAGTGCTTGTATAACTTTTAACTGCATGCTTAGGTGAGGAAACTGATGTGCTGGGAAAGAGTTTCTTGGGTGGAACTGTTTGCCAGTCTGCTTCCCTGTCATTACAGGCAGATACTTGTGCTCACAAGCGCAAAGATGTGGATGGAGGAGATAGGGGTGCTTAGTCTGGTGCTGCTGCCATAGGATATTTTAATGCAGTGGCACCCTATGGTCCTTGGTATGTGGACAAGAGATGATAGGCAAATAAAATCTGAGCAACAGGGAGGTTGATAAATACTGTGGTGGAGTCCCATGACTCAAGTTACTGTTCCCTGCTGCAGCATGTTTTCTCTTGGTCCTATTCAAGTAAACTTCTCCAAGTAAGGGGTACATTTTCCTTTGCCTTGCAATTGCATCCAGACTTTATCCTCACCTGCTGCAGATGCAGTGGAGCTGAAGTCTGAATCCTCTTTTGCCTTCAGTTGCCTGAAGTGTTTTTTAAGTAGCCTTTGTGTCTGTGTAACTAGTGCTCTGTTCCTAGAAACAGTGTTAAAGGAGGCTGTGTGCCTGCCCAGATGGGTCAGCACAGGACACAAAACACACGTCTGTGCTCTGTCTCCCTGCTCTTCTCCTGATTGTTACATCGCATCTTACCAAGAAGAGGAAATAGCTCATCCAAGGCATAAGAACCTTTTGAATAGGAACAGAGAATAATTAAGGTTAGAATGACCTCTAAGATCAGGTGGGGTTTAGTTTCTTTTAAGTGATTTTGTTCAGGATCTTTTCCTGCTTCCCCTACTTCCAGTTGCGGCTAACTTGAGGGAGACAATGGAGCAGACTCGTGTGCTTTTGGCATCTTCCAGTCCCGAGCTGGAACCACGAGGTGGCAGGAGTGTTCCACCGGTGCTGCCAGGGCAGCGGGACAGCAATGCAGCTGCTCATTTTTATAGGCGAGGTGAAAACTGTGCTCCGTTGTTTGCGTACCATCGTAATTGTGTTTTGGAATTTGGAAAAGTTTCACGTGTGTGTGTGTGTCTACATGTCCTTATTTTCTTTATATAGTATTGATTTATTTTGAGTCTTGACTCTGTCTTTTTTTTTTTTTCTTTTCTTTTTTCCCTATTCTCAAGGGAGATGGAGGGGAGGGAAAGATGTATAGCAACATCCAGAATTCCTTGCAGGTTCCAGCATTGATCAAACCCTGTGAAGCACATTACTGAGGCTGCAAAGGATGCTGCTTTTGTCCTCATTTCACCCTATTCTGTCAGGGTATTGCATCACGTAATATGCAAAGTGTTCAGAGCTCCTGCAGTACCCTAGTAATAGGGGTGAACTGAGGTTGCAGCAACAGCTCTACCTCTGCATTCCTGTTGCTTCCTATAGGCTTTAGCACACTTGCTCATGCTGCAAACCTGCCTTGGGTCACTGAGTCTGCTGAACACAATGTGATCCTTACGGGGTCATTGAGAAGCAATTTGGGTGGGGGGAGAAATTCTCCAGAAGGACCCACTCAGAGATCCTAATGTGATCAGATGGTGATGAGTGGAATCATTATTTTCAGGCATTTCTCTTTTCAGAGTTCCACCCTCCTGAAATAAATGTTCATGTTTTACGTCTCAATTCACTGTTCAAGGATGTGGGACTGAAAATCAGCAATGCAGTTGTTTGCTCTTGTTCCTCCTTTCCTGTGTCAGCCAAGAGGGTCTCCTTTCTTTTGCCTCTGGTGAAGAATTTTTGCAGGGAAGTGGTTAGCAAAAGGCAAGTCTTTATGAGAAAGCTGGCTGGGAACAAGAACACAAAATTCAGGGGATTAAGAGCACCATTTTTGTCAAACCCCCCTCTCTAGAGGGCAGGGGGGTAGAAGCATCTTTCTGTGCTTTCTTTGCCACTCCCTTCCGTTTTCCTTATCTCTTTGACTGTCTTAGTGCTACACCCAGGGTCCTTCAGTCATCTCCTATTCAGGAGATGTGTTTTAGCATCTGAGCACTCTGTACCCCTCTTTGCTGGTGACAGTGTGGATGTGAGGCTCTGTTCCCTTTACATCCCTGCCTCTTGTGCTACTCCTGCCTTCCTGAGCACGACTGGCTGTAGGAAGGGGCTTTTGGGCCAGTGCTCCCTCCATATTGGGTGTGGGGTGGACAGAGCTATCCTGGTCACCCCAACACAGCTAAAATGCATGCAAGAGAAGAAATGTAGCCAAGTAGGTGAAGAAATACAATGTACGGTTCTCTTCTCTGTCCCTCCCCCCATCTGGTTTCTAGTAGCAACAAGAGCCTTCACAGGAGCAATGCATCTCCTGTGTCACACAACTGTCTCTGTTCAAGTATCATTGTATTTTTGGCTGGTCTGTATGGAAATATTTTTCTGGCATAGGGAAATGAGTTGGATGGGAGGTGAGGATACTTTTATCTACCCTGTTCGGGGAAAAGTTATGCTGGTAGGAAGAGTGCTTGGTGGTGTATTTTATGCTGGGGGAAATGGGCTGGGATTGCTTTGCTGCTCTTGCTTGTCCTCTTCTGGAAAGCAGCTCAGAGCTGTGCTGGCAAGCTATCTCTTCTGGTATAAGCAGGGCTCTGCTGCAGGCTCCTCTGGCTCTGACCTGTGGTGTCTAAACAGATTGCTGGGTTACACGCTGAGCGTGACTGCATGCCGCTGAAATGCAGTGAGCAGAATTTCACGTGCCTGCTGCCCTGTGCTTGCTACATGTGCGGAGGAAAGGCAGAGATGGAAGAGGACACTTCTTTATCTGGTGTGGCATGTGAAGCATTGAGCTTATGGCAATTCCAGGCTCTACTGGTATGGGAGACTAAAGGGGCTGTGTGACTCAGCTGGTGCCATGCTTGCTCTTCCTTACTTCATACAGAGGGGGAAGATAAAGAGCAATCGGAAGGATTGCTCAAGGGACTGTCATTCCTCTTGGATGGTGCAAGCATCAAAGCGAGTGAGCTCACAATTAGCCGAGTAATGACGAGCAGAAGGGGCTAGATTGGCAGTAAGCAGGCAGGAAATAAGCCAAGAGGAGAGTACTCCTTGTCCATCTTTCACCCACAAACACTCTTTTAGTGTTTAGGAGTACTACTGCTGTGTGCTCATGGTCAGTTTACTGCCTTATTGCCTTTTTCTTCTTTTTCTTCCTCCACTGTAACAATGAGCTATAATACTGAGGCGTTACAGAACCTACCGTGACAGTAAAAGTGTCTTTTCCTGAAAGCTTACTTTCATGGTGTCTAGTCACTCATAATCTACTGTTTGGCTCACTGGTGTATTGACTTGTTTGAAGAGAAATCCTGTTGATATGTAGGGACCTTGCTAATATTCTTGCTTAGCTAGGAGAGAAAATGCTGTAATGATTTTTTTGGGAGCAAGTATGTTTTCATTACTTAACAACATCAAGCATAAGAAAGATAATATGCTGGAAAGGAGAACAGCCTCATCTCTTCTCTGTGTATATATTAAAGGATAAGATGCTGAAGTCAAATAAGGAGCTATAGATCTTTCCACAGTGAAAGCGCAGTAGTTAATGCAGTAGTACTTAGCATTCAGGAGCTTAATTCAGCCTTGGACTTGAGAGAATTCAGCTCCGTTCCCTTCTCCTTCCTTCACGTCCTCCTTAGATGAAATACATAACACTGCATGTGCAATACCTGTTTTTTAAGGAAGCAGAGAGCATTTAGCTAAACTAAAGGGAAATGCTGCATGTATGGTTTCCTGGCAGCCTTTGTTCTTGATGTAGTTTTATAACTCTGTAAGCACCTGAAGTTGCTGTTCTGCCCCCCACCCTACTGATGTTCCCTGCCCCATTGGGCATGGGGAGGGAAGGGATGGTGTGTATATGAGGCAGTTCCCTTCTCTGTCCCTTTTTACCCCGTGTCTCTCTTGTGGATCATGTTCCCTGCTTGGGGATGTGGTTTTGCAAGTTTGTTTTGGTTTTTCTTTCCCTTTGACTAAGCTGATTTTCAGGCTTCATACTAGGTATTGGTAACCCTCAGGAAACATCCTAAATAATAAACATCCTTAAAAATAACGTTCTATTAGGCAATGCAGCAAATTCAGCCTAGGAAGTTGGTCATTGTCCCAAGTATCTCCACTGCCTTTGTAACTATTGTTATGTTTCCCTTGTACAAGAAAAGGTTTTTTGCAAGATGGGATGGTTTTCATTGCAGTTCAACATGGTTCTTAGAAATAATTTGTTTACTTAGAGAGACAGATGTGTTTGTGTGGTAGCAGTGCAAATGAATGGTTGTGGCTAGATCTTTTTTCAACAGTAAGAAAATTTTACTGAATGGATCTAGAACATGGGGCCATGAACAGGTTTGTCAGCCTGTTGGGAGTTGTCATGTGTGCAGGTGGTAGCTTGGAAGGACAAGAACCTCATGGAATGTCCTTGCTAATGTGGAACTGTGCCTGTGTTTACAGCATGCTCTTCTCCTGCCACAATATATGGCTGAGTTGGTATTCTCATGGACTTTTGCAGGGCACTTAACAAGGCTCTCTTTTACAACACCTTTTTTGTGAAAATTAACACAAAATTTTTGTATTTTTCCTTTCCAGATGAAGGTCTGTGATTACTATACTATCACATGTCATATTGGTAGTCTAAAGATGGGATGTCTACTTTAACTACCTAGATCTAAATTCTTATTATTAGTGACAAGCTGAAAATAAGAGACTGGTGCTCTCCTGCTATGTGTTTTCTGATTTATCCTTTCTGTTTTTCCAGTACCTTTTGAGCTTATAGCTTAGTTTAATAAGCTGGAGGAATAATTGAGGACTGTCCCAGCTTGAAGAAAAAGCTTTAAAGAATGCCATACTATTCCATAAGGGTGTTTATAAAGGTAGAAAATATGCAAGAAGCACATTTGAGAGCTGAAGTTAATAATGAGATCCAGCCTGCAGGAAATGTGGCTTTCTTAGCTTCAGAGCGCACAGAACCATTTCCTTGCTGCTCATGCTCTCCATGAGTCTGATGCTCAACACTGGAATTTGCTTTCATCCCTCCCTGGGTATCTGTAGAAAAAGAAGAGGGAATGATTTTTGGGTTCACTGATATGTGACTCATTGTGAAGTCCAAATTTTGTAGGGGGATGAAAACTTTGTCTGTGTGTACCAGTTTTAGGTTAGGGTACTAGCATTGTTGTTTGGGATCGTACAGACAAACCAGTGCTTCTAGCATCTTCCACTCCACTAGGTGAAGCTGGAGTCTCACCTTTTAGATTAATTTTTCATTTTCAAGAGTGTTATTATCATTACAGTGTGGTTAATAATGATCATGCATAAAGGCACAGACTTCAGAACACCAGCTCTGCTACTAACTTTGATCCATTCCTCTCAAATGGGTGCTGTTGCACATAAAGTGGGCTCAGTCACTCTCAGTGAAAGACATTTGGGTTTAGTCACATCTGTACAAAATATAACTTCTCAGTGCACATGCACATTGTAAAGATTAAAAGCTCATGGGGCATAATACAAGGTATGGAGTTTGGTCCAAGATAAAAACTGCTGAGACCTAAAAATTGAAAAATTTACCAAGATACCTGCAGTGGTCATGTGACACTAGGATTCTGGCAGTATTGGAAGGTATGGATTGTGTCTGGGGATGTTTTTCCTTAAGAAAAAAAAAATGCTCTGGGGCTATTGAGAAAAATCACTACCAACCAATAAAAAACCTAAAATGAAATGAACACACACCCCAAAAAGCAGCTGACAGTCATGTCTCCAGTTTCAATAAAGTACTATAGGCCATGTTTCAGAAGTACTGGAACTAGATCAGATATCATGGACCATTTAAGACTTGTTAAGGAAAATACTTAGTTTTTCTTATGTTTCCTTCCGTTTCTGAATTGTTGGAAGCTGTTGCTGTTCATGAGAGTTCTTTGTGTAGGGCTGAAGTCAGAGCTGCAGATCTGGCTTTTAGACTGGGGAAGGGAAGGGGAGATGATGAGATCATTACATGAAATGCACTCACACCTTCTCTTTGTTTTTCAGTGGATGAATATATTGCCATTGCTAAAGAGAAGCATGGATACAATATGGAGCAGGTAACAACCCTTTGAATATTTTAAAATATTTTTCAGCAAGCATCAAGAAATTACTTCAAGCCACTGCCTAGAACTGCTTCTTTCTTTCTGTACGTTCTGTGTTTTCTCCTCTACTACTTTTCCCAAAACTGACTGTTCCTAATAGTAGTAGCCTGTGTTCTGTGGATACAGAGTTCACCCCTAGTTTTACCTCAAGAGTCAAAAGAAGAAAAACAAAACCATTATCATTTCTAATGGAGTCTGGCCATGAGTATTATGCTTCCTCTGGTGACTGCTTCTTGAGCACTTTCAGAACCCCTAAACAACATTAAAAAGATTGGCTTATCTTTGGACAGCTGCCTGATTGCAGTGCAGTTTCCAGCTGACTGCTCTGTCTCTGCTTCATGGATGTCTTGGCAGTTATTAATGAGCTATTGAACCATCGTGCTTTTCTGAGGCAAACCAATACCCACAGTTATTTACCTTAAAACTGTGCTGCAAATCATTTTGCATTTCTCAGATGAGCACCTTGGCTGTCAGGGCAGTAAACAGAGGATGACTTTGCCAGTGGCCACTGATCTTAGCCAGTACTTGTAGGGATGGAAGTCCTGGTCTGAGGAACAGACCTCTCCTTTATACCCTGTAGTCTAGGATTGTGTATTCATCTTTCCTGCGTTAACTGACAATGATTTCAAAACTTGCTGGGGAGGTGAGTAGAGCTGTGCCTGGGAAACTTTCCTGAATTCTGTGGAGTTTCCTCATGCACTGATACTTGGTCGGAAAGGGAAGGCAGGGAATCTCATGACTTACTGTATTGGCAAACCACATACTGTCTCTACAAGTACAAAAACTTGAAAGTTTATGAAATTGTTCAGACAGAGCCTGTGAGCATATAAACAGATGGTTGGGATGGGCAAGGGCTTCTGTGTAAATGATTCTGCAGTCATCCTTGACTCAGACTTTCAGTGGTTAATACTCGTGCTCAGAAAGACTTCTTGCTGAACAAGAGCACTGAAGTTGAGATAACCAGAAAAATTTTCAGCAAAACTGGGAATAATTAGACATGATAATCGTAGCTTCTAAGAGCAGAAGACAGCAATAAAATTAATGTGAAGGCATCAAAAGGCTATTTACTTAAAATGACAGTAAAGATGGTAGCTCTCTTCAGCTGATATTGGTATAACCTAGTATTGGTTATTGTGGATAACATTTTCCAAGACAGATCATCTTGGAATAGTAGAAATGGGTTTCATTATTTTAGTGGAGAAGTGGTGGGAAAGACTGATACAGAAGACTGATGAAGATGAAGCTTGCAATTTTTAAAAAACCCACTGAATTCTTGTGGTTTGAAAAACTTAGATTTAGCTAACAGAGATTTGCATTCGTTTTCATGTTGAAAACATAGACCTCCCACTTATTCTTTGAAGTCTTTTCTCCATTTTTCTCTCCCTCTCTGTCTACAGAAGTTGCATGACTTGCCACATCAGAGTGTGAAGTGGTTGAGCGTCTTGTAAAAATGTCCCTGCTCCTAAAAATTTTCTGTAGCACTTTCACATCTCACATCTGGAGTTAAATATGTTTCCCAGGTCCTGTGGGATTTCCTGGATAGCTGTGCTAGGCATTTTCAGGAAATAACTGGAGAGGATCTAGCTTGTATTGCTCTGGAAGGCACACATTCATTTTGTATTACAGGGACAAGTGTCAAGGCTTTCAAATCAGGATGATTATTTGTGTCACCAAGGGAAACTCTGTCTTCAGCAGGTATCACCAGAGTTGCTGTTGGCTGGGTAACTGGACAAGCTGATACAGACTCCCTGGAAGGCAGTAAAAGCTCACTTTAGCAATTGGCCACCGTCTCTGGGCTTCGCTGGCCGAAGCATCCCTTTCTGACATGTGCATTCCCCTGACAGCCGGTCACTTTGCTCTTCTGTCCAGGTGGCTTGGCTAACAGTCATCATACAGAGATTGCCTTTTTTCCACCTGTGCCCAGTGCCCAAAGCATCTCTTTAAAGGCTGAGATGTGCCAGTGTGCTGAAGGGAGTGGGAGCTGCTGGCAGGGTGTAGGGGCGTGTGCCGGCTGGTGCTTCTCTGCCCAGCACTGTGCCTGTCCAGCTGCCCAATCCGTGCCAGCCCAGCTCCCATCCCTGTCCTCACGTCCCCCTTGCCCATGGCTCAGTGCCCTGTTGTTGGCTCTGCTGCTGTTGGATGATGGCTGGAGGCTCAGGACTGTGCTGGTGGGAGTCCCTGCAGCCTGGCCAGCCCCAGGGCACACAAAGGGCAGGTTCCCCGCAGGCCAGTGAGCTCTGGCAGGGCAGGCGCTTCAGCTGGTGGTGCAGACAGCTGTGGGTGCTTGTGCTGAGCTGTAGTAGTGACTGACTTTTGGAAGCACCACAGTAAGGTCTGCCTGTGACCCAGGTTTTCCTGCCAGCCTTTGTCAGACACCCTGGGAAAAAGCTTGGGAAGGCCCTGTGCTCACCTGTGTATGAGTGCAGAGTTCTTCCAGGGCAGCATAGGTGGAAGAGGAGTATTGATCTCCTGTTAAACAAGCCTGGAAGAAAAATATTTTTGTTTACTTCTTGCTTTATGTAAGCAGCTCTCCCCTCGGTCCTCACTAATATCTCAGTGCTATTTAATGCTACCCTGCCCTCCCAAAATGTCTCACTCCTTGTTTATCCCTTTCTTCCTTGTAGGGATATCAGGTAGACCTCATATTTGAAGCTGAAGGAGGTTGTCAGGGGAGAGAAAACTCAGTCCTTACAAAATAGTTTCTTTGACCCCACCCTTGCCAGAATGGCTGTGTGGGTTCTATGACATCTCGAGTGCCTGTGCTGCAACTGAGATTACTCTTTGTTCTGCATGGTGACAGAAGGGAGAAGGTGTCCGGGCAGCACGGAGAGTGCTGGGCAAGATGTTGGATAATAACATTAACATTTGTATGCATCTCTCTGCAGAAATCCCATAAAACCTTTTTGCATATCAAAGCATAATGGGGAAACCCTGATTTTGGAGGGATTTTGTAATGCTGGACAGCCAGGGTGAAACTACTAGATGAGGGTAACTGTGTCTGCGAAACCTGAGCTGAGTTTGCATATGATGAGTGGTTTACTCTTAGGTTTTACTCAGCATGTTAGGGATTGCTTTCACTTCACAGCAATTGTGAAAGGCTGGTTTTTAGCTCTGTAGAGTCAGGTTTTCCCAAAATGACTCGCAGTGGTTGCTGGCATACCAGAGGTAGTGTTGTGTCATAACACACAATGGGTTGTGGACCCCTGGGAGAGGGGGGCTGCACACGAGTGTCTCGGAGACAGCAGAAGGGGAATGGTTTGCAGGTGGTGAAGTGCAGCACAGGCACTTTGTCTTTGGAACTGAAAACCAGAAACTGACAGCAAAATAAGGCCTCCCTCAAGGGAACAAAAGAGCAGCCCCCAAAATGAGTGAGATTTATTCCTCCTTTGGGCCAGGGACTTTTTAGTAGCAAGTCAAGGTGGTGTATGTTCTCTGCCTTTCCTTCTTCCAGTTCTTGCTTCATTCTCTTTCCTTTTTTTCCCTTCCCCCTCAGAAAGAACCCTGTAAACAATTGTAAAAAAACCCAGTCAAGTAAACCATCCTTCTAATTGCCAGGAAATAGAGTCCAGCAATGGAAAGACGCTGCCTTTTGTCCAGTCTTCTTTAGGCAGACTTCCCAAGCCTTTGCTCAGCTTATCTGTGCATGCCATGATCAGTAAAGCTGAAATAATTTCTTAAGATTCTTCTCCCACCTTCCTGTTGCTAATCTTTTATTATATGATGACCTGTGAGGTTTTGATAAACTTGGGGCTGGTCTTCACAGCTTAGCTGGGGGGCAGATTCCTTGCAGGTTTCTTGCACTCAGAAAAGCATCTGATGTAGCTGAGAATTGAAATTATGTAAAATGTGTTGCCTGAGAAAAATGCTGTGGCTCTCCCTTTCCATTTTCCAATAATGTTTCTTTTGATTACAGTTGTCACCTTGGTGTCTGTATTATTTCTAGGCTCTTGGGATGCTGTTTTGGCACAAGCACAACATCGAGAAGTCTTTGGCAGATCTGCCAAACTTTACTCCGTTCCCAGATGAGTGGACAGTGGAAGACAAGGTCTTGTTTGAACAGGCCTTCAGTTTCCATGGGAAAACCTTTCATAGGATCCAGCAGATGGTAAGTGGTGTCTCAGGAGTGGAAAAGCAGAACAGACTGTTGTCTTCAGTGATGTTTGTGCTGAATGTGTGTCTAATGCTCTTGAGAGAGAACAGGCCAAAGGGGATGTTAGAGGGAAAATACTACCATGAATAGAAAGAAACAATATTATTCCCAGAGTCTCTGTAGAAGTGTTTTCCTCAAGTGTTTTACTGGTTCAGGATAAACTATGACTGTGTGATTTTTTTACTTTTTTTTTTAGTGGAAATTACAGTTTTCAGTCCCCTGTGTGCTATGGTAGTGTTTGTCTCAGCTGGAGTTCAGGCATGGTCTGTACACATATGCCCACACATATGCGGTAAAGATCATCTCTGTGTGAAGTTGATTTCCTTTCTTATAGCCTGATTTCTAGGAATTAATTTTATTAAATGATGAAGTCTTTGCTTAATGTGATTTGGGACTGTCAGTGGATGCTGTGGTGGAGGTTTTTATACATCCTTGGAAGCTTCAGTCCTTTGCTTTTTGTTGGTAATGATACTATTTTAAACGTATGATTGAAAACTTCATGGGTATGTTTCTGCCTGAAAGGGTAATGCTAGGGAGTGTGCAATTTGCTTTTGAAAGAGGGAGAGGATGGGTTGTAAAAAAATTTTATTAATTGTATCATGAGTGTCTTCAAGTGGTTTATCACCTGGTTGGGAACTAGACTTTGTTCTTTGCTCTCCTTCAGTAAAGTAGCCTCTTGAGGGTTCCAGCAGGACCCCAGTTCCACTGTCTGTGACCCTTTGAAGTGAGCCTTGGCTGTTGCAGTCTGTTCAGCCTCTTTAAAGCACATGTGACACAGGTCTGTGCTGCTGATCCCACTGAAAAGAGAAAGGTGGCTTGCCTTCCAGGGGTGAAGGTCTGCTTTCAAAAGTGTGGCAGAAAGAGGCTTGTTTTCATCATGTCCTCCTTGGTGTTCCTTGTCCTTCACTGACATTCGTTTCCAAATGTTCTTGCAGTCCTAGGGTCTCCCATTCCCTTGGGTCAGGTGATGCAACTCTTCAAGAGTGAAGCTGCTTTATTCCTGTGTTCTTACATAGGAGGGAAAATAGGGCAGAGGAATGTCCTGGGAAAAAGAGACCATAAAGCCCATCCTGTTGGTTGGTTAACTGCCAAAGCAAGAAATTCTCAATTTGGTTTATGTGCAGAAGCATGGCTCTCTGTCCCTGAGTGAAGTGCATTCCAAGCACATGCACTGTTCCCTAGGTAATGATATTTGTTTTACTGTTGCTCCCAGGAAAGCAATTCTGCATGAAAGGAATTAAATGGCACAAAGCTTTGTGTTTAGCAGGGGACAGGAATCAATGGCTCAGGAGCATGTTAGTTGTTAGTTTATAGATGCTGCCCCATTAGCACCTGTGCAGACTGGAACTGAGGGGAGCAGTCTCCAAAGCCAGAGAATGAAAGGCAAGTTACATTATCTACCAGAGCTGGTTCTGATATTTTGGCACTCTTAGCACAGGTTTATAGCCAAGTGGATGTTTGTCATGAACAGCCTTGTCCCTGAGTTTGTTCTGTGGAACTCTTTTAAATTTCAGAATGCCAACCTGTTGCATGGCTGTTGGCAACACTACATTGACTTAGCACCTGTGCTTTGCCAGCACCAATGGATTTCTGCCTGTGTGCAGCTGTGGGCCAGAGTGGGAGTGCTGGTGTGATCTTTTATCAGAACCTAAAGTCAGTCTGCAGTTTGAGAACCAGGTTTGTCTCAGGTGAAGGCTTAAACTGCAGTGTTTGAGTGAAAGAGATTTGGCTCTTTCTCAGTTTTGTTTTCCTCCCCACCTGCTCTGCCCTTCAAACTGAATCAGACACTTAAGAAAAGCATGTTTTATTCATCAGAAAAGACTGGACTTTTGTTTTTCAAAAGTCCTGTGTAAGAGCATCCATGTAGAGCACCTCAAAAGTAGAGAATTAGTCTTAATGTAGTTTTATGCTTTTTTGGAGGCACACTTTTCTTTCCTAGCTACAGGGTAATGGCATTTGTGTAAGAGGACAAAAAAAAAAAAATTGTGTTTTCCTGTACCCTCAGTTCACCATATAGTAATGTTTCACCTTTTGAAAACATCCTTTGTTGAGACCTTTGAATAGACTTTGTCATGTGAATGGTGTGAATAAACCTATTTAACCAAACATCAAAGATATGCTTGGGATGTTTGCAATTCAGCAGTTTCTGTGCTTGTTTACATGTGTCTGTGTTGGCTTTTTGGTCTGTTCTGGCTTTAAAACTGTTATCTCAGTTTCGAGGCCTCATTTCAGATTTGCTCTTGCTGTGTTCCCCTCTTCTGGAGGAAATCAGCTACTTGACTAGAGAGTGGAAGCTTGCTGAGATGCTCTTTAGAGATTTTGATGTCCCAAATAGTAGGCATTAATCTGAAACACTCCCCATAGATCATTTTTGGAAAGGTTGCAGAACTGCCTTGCTTGAGCCTTTGAGAGAATCCAATGTAAAGAGGTCAGATGTTCCTTGGAAAAACAGACCAATTGTATGTCAACTTCTGGAGATGCTTTACTTATAAACGTATAAAAGGATACATGTTTAATTTACAGCTTCCTGACAAATCAATAGCCAGCCTGGTGAAATTTTACTACTCCTGGAAGAAGACAAGGACTAAAACTAGTGTGATGGACCGTCATGCTCGTAAACAAAAAAGGGAACGTGAGGAAAGGTAGGTTTGCAAGCAGAAAGGCCATGTATGGCTGCACACTGATTTCTTTAGTCTATCCCAGAAATTCCTGTTAGCTTGTAGGGAACTAGATGTAGGATTTTCCCCAAAATGTTTCCTGGTACCACACCTTTCCCCACCCTTCTTCCCTTCTGTTTTAGTTTGCTTAAAGCCAAAAGGCAGTTAGCTGTGCTCCCCTTTTTGACACTCCAATTCCTGATTGCCCCCACTGGTTACAGTCCCACCATTCTAGAACTTTTTCTCTGGTACCACTTGAGGGTTGGGAAATTGAAATTAAAGCTGTTTACAGTCTGATTGGCACTGCTATCAGCAGAGCACAGGGAAACTTAGGATGAGCTCTCTGGCTGAACTGTTCCAGGGAGTGCTGGGTGCTTTGGCATTTGGGTGAGACTGGTGGTGTTCAGGAGGTCATTAACTACTGATCTTTAGCAAATGAGCTTGACTCATGCATTTTCTGCAAGCTCACCTTCCTGGATACCCATGCAAGCCCTTGAAGATAGGTCAGCAGTGGCCTTGTGCGTATTGGTGTAAGTACCTGTACAGTTACTGTCACTTGGTGACTTCACCTAGTTCTGGAGCTGAAAGGGCTTCAGAAATGCAGAGGTTTCAAGTGACTGAGGGGAAAACAACTGCTCTGAACAGCAGCAACTCCATCTGCTTGATGCAGGTACCTTTTCAACCTGCTCTAAAATGCATTAATGTCTTTGCAGACCAAACTTGAAGTGTGCCTGCCTTTGGAAGACTTCTAACATAATTGGGCAAATTTCTTCAAAGCCTTTGCCCTCAGAGGAATTGTTGCATTTCCCAGTGGGCTGTTTGCTGGCTCCACTGCATATGAGCAAGTCTTGTTTGGGAAGGGGGAAGAAATGTGTTTCTAGGGTTGAGCTGTGCTGCACCGATGACTCACTCAACCTCTCCCATCTCTCCATTAGGTCAGCAATACTTCCTTAACAGGCAGGGCCAGTGAGAATACTGACAACCAACTTGTCCAGTATTTGGTTTGCTTTCTTTGACCCAAGTCTCTTTTTCCATTCTGTTCTTGTATCTTCTTTACAAAGGCTGTCTACTTTTTTGCTCCCCATTCTGGTTGTTGGGTTTTTTTGTTTGTTTAGTTTTTCAGTTTTCCTACTAAGTTATTGTTGGGGGGATGGGAATCTTTTATATGGAGTATGTGTTTGTCTTGTACTTTGTGGTTTAGGGTCTTTTACTACTTGTCTCTCTTTTTGTTCTGTGCTCACAAATGAAATTACTGGAATGTAGAAATACACCTCTCAGTATCTTTGCCTGTTTTGCTAGGAAAAGTAGCACCTCTACTACAGCATGTGCTGTAATTTTACAACTTTTGAGAAAGGCAGCTGGATTGGAAATGCTGAACTTGATTTACATCTGCAGGAAGTTAAGCACCAGGCCATCAGCTTGATGTTTGATTTCTGTTCTTCCCCTCCATTATGTAAAATAGTCAAACCTCTACACCCTCAAAGGATATGTCAGTGCAGCCATGCAGGGTGTGGTATCCACTCTGGGTGAGTTTAGGGTGCTTGGATTTTCAGGTTCTGCTGTGCCATTCAGTGTTGGCAGAACCTCACAAGTGTTCTTTGGTTATGGCAGTCAGTATCTACAAACGCAGAAATGAGGGGGTGGGCTCTCATTTGGCTCGTGTCTAGGGAACTTGCTGGAATATCAGAGCCAACTATCAGCACAGCAAAGACTGTTGTGAAAAGACTAAAATCTGAACCTAGGTGAGAACACAAGGAAGTTCTTTCGGAGATGGGGTTAAGAGAAGGGGCAGTCTGAGGCATCTCACTCAAAATACCTCTAAATCCCCTTTGTGGCTAGGCAGGAAAATTCCCCAACCCTCACATTGCTACAAACACAACTCTTGGTGCATTTGAGACCAGGTTTTCAGCAGTTGTTCTAAGTTTTATGTGAGGGGCTTTGTGTGTGCAGCTCTGGGAGGGGATGCTTGGGAGTTGATTCCCTGGAATCATCATTACCCAAATTAAATGTCTGTTTTCAGCTGTTGAGCCAGGTGGTATGGGAGAGCAGAAGTGGCTTGTATGACTGATTGCTTTTGTGGAGAAGGATGGCAGGCAGCTCGTTCCTGCTTTGGGATGTGGCTGCAGCAGGGAGATGGCCACATGAGTGCAGGTGCCACAGCCAAGCTCACCAGCACATGCTGTGCCTGCTGGCTCCTGCTCCCTGTGAGCACAGCCCTGCCCTGCCCTGGAGCTGTGACATACCTGCACCAGCTGATGCTCCTCAGCACAGCCTATGAAGTTGGATATGGCAAAATAGGTTTATTTTTTGATTAAAAAAAAACAAAAACTTTGATTACGTCAGCTTATTTCTTCTGTTTCTGGGCATCATTTCAAATGGTGCAATTAACTTTGGTTGTGTACAGTACAAGAATTCTAAGTCATGAAAATACATTTGATTTAATGTCTGATTAAAATTTCACCTAAGCCAGACTGGACAGATGTGCCAAGGTCACTTTCACTATGGCCCCAATTTCATGCCTATTATTACTCTGTAAGTGATAACGTCTTTTTCTTTTCCAGAGGAAAATGAAATGTGAGGCTGTCACTGAAAAAAACCCATTTTTTGTGCTTGTTCTTGAGGGAGTTCATCTTGTGCATGTCTGTTTTGCTAAATATTAAGGAGCTGTATGAAATCTATGTTTTAGCTACTTGCTGTATTTTTAAGTCTTTCTTCCTGTCTCAGTTTGCCTAAAGTAAAAATGCTTAGTGTCCCATGTTCTTTGAAAGATAACTTGTGGAATTAATGTCATGTCTCTTGTCTTCATCTGTGTAGATTTATTTTGACTAAGTACACTGCTGAGAAGTATGCACTATCCTCAGAATTAAGAATTAAGAATTTATTGACTTAAACCAAAACCAAATAAAATCAACACCAACTCCCCCAAAAAAACACATCCTGGGAAGAAAACTAAGGAAAGCTGTTGGGCTTGCTGTGGCATTCATGCATTTGTTTTAGCACGCTCTTTATAGAAAAAGAGAGCCTCACAAACTAATACAGTACTGTTTGCTTTTGTCTTCCAGTGAGGATGAAATGGAGGAAGCAAATGGAAATAACGCTATTGACATTGAAGTTGAACAAAACAAGGAGAGCAAAAAGGAGGTATAATTCTGTTTCTTACTCCTGTACAAATGAAAGTGTTTGCTTACTAGATACTTTGTGTAGAGGCTGACAGTATCTTATTTTCTTTAGTACTTTGTATAGCTGTCATACAAGAAAAGAATTGTCTTCACAATTATTCTTAGATCAAGACAAGTATAGATAAATTATTTATTATGGATAGAGCTGGAAAAATTTAACACTTACCATCCCGTGATAATGTACCATGTGATTGTTTCCAGACTCTTTTATCCCCTCTTTGCCTGTGTTAGCTTGAACCACCCTCGGTGGTTTAAATCAACCCACCTGCATGGAGATGGAGTAGAAGCACATCCCCCTGTGGAGATGGCTTGGTGGGGGGGAAATAAAGCCTCTTGTTCTAGGTAGACCAGACCTGTTCTAGGTAGAAGTGTGTTTATGTACACGTTGGACTCCAAGGGACGTTCCCGATGTGTTGAAATCCTCAGCAGTACTTGTCGCTTCACTGGCACCAAGACTGCAGTATTGGTGTATGCAGTATTGGTGAAGAGTAAAGGAGAAAGTTTTTGTGATCAGTTAATTTTGTCTGGCAGGGTGGCCTTCACCTGTTGTTACATCAGCTCAAAATGTAGTACTTGAGTCTCACATCATGTACTTCATTTTCAGTGGGCATACAGTTGTGCATGAAAAGAGCTACAAAAATAAAACAGTTCTGAAAACCCAGCCTGCCATGCCCTACAGGAAATCATATACTTCATCTCCATGTGTGTAACCTGCAGGTTACCTGTTACTAAATAAAAACACCTCGTTCAGCAGCAATGTGGGTAGTATGTATGAGTTACAGGAAGATGCTTCAGACCTTCTCTCCTTCAAGTTAGCTCAGTTTCCTTATTTCTTTTAGCCTGATTCCTCTCCCTGTCTCCTTCTCCCAGTCTCTCTCCCCCAGACATTCTATTTAATTTATTTTTTTTAAAGGTTATATTTAGGGAAAACCCAGTAGAAGTGTTTAAAAACATGATCCCACACAGTCAAAAAGAAGTCCCAGAGTAACACTCAGACTGACTTTTGTCAGTCACTCTCAGTGAGATTAATTTCTCCAACAAATAATTTTGAATGGGAATAACTGAAAAAACACAACATTCCCATCTGTTCCTCACCCACATGAGGGTGTTCTCTAGACTTTCCAGGAAAGTTTAGCTGTTGTTTCTACTGAGTGAACCAGCACCTTTGATGTTTTCCTAGGGGCAGAGTGTGCCCTAGGGGTAGGGATGTGAAGCCATTTGTATTTGTCCTTACAAGATACTGAGCTCTCAGAAGTCTCAGCAACACCCAGACAGGAAAGGCTGTCACTTACCTAAGTTGCAGCTGTGTACTGCAGCTCTATAGTGTTTTGTAAATAATACTATTATCGCATTTCCCATTATTTTAATAAATTTACTGTTTAGATTTTTCTGTAAGCTCTTCAAGAGCTTGCCCCTGTAAAAAAGCTCCCTTCTAACCCCTTTATTATTTCTCTCTTTCCACCCAATGTTGACATGACCTGAACTTGCTGCAGAAGAGGGAAAATTAGTTCTTTATCAATATGGCTGCATCTCTTGTAAGGCCAAACCAGCTCAGATGTTTGGTTTGGACAGTTACCATTAAGACATTTCTGCAGAAAATCTTAGCATCAAGGGAGGCTTTGTGCTCTCTTTGTCACACTGGTACAGGCTACGGCACTCCAACCAATCTGAAACTCAAGGGGCATATGCAGTCTGGCTATGTATGCCATGGCAGGTAGCCTTGTGGGGACTTTTCAGGACAGGGATTGTACTGGAGGGCAAAAGAGCCTTTATAGCCTGTTCAGAATCCAGCTGTGGCTGTTAAGTCTGAAGAGGAGGAGACTTGGGAGACTTCTGTCACTCTGTACAACTGCCTGAAAGGAGGTTGTAGCAAGGTGGAGGTCAATCTCTGCTCCCAGACAGCCAGACACATGAGGAGAGAAAATGTCCTCAAGGAGGGTTAAGATTGGACACCAGGAAGAATTTTTTCACTGAAGGGGTGGATAAGAACTGGGATGGGCTTCCCAGGGGACATAGCAGAGTCACCATCCCTGGAGGTGTTCAAGAAATGACTGGACGTGGCAGTTAGTGCTGTGGTTTAGTTGACAAGTGTTTGGTCAAAGGTTGGACTCCGTGATCTTGGAGATCTTCTCCAACCTTACTGATTCAGTGATTCTGATTTTACAGTACCTGAACTCAGGGCTTATTGAAATACCTTGAGAGAGAGAGAGCGAGCAGGTAACCAGGTGGAGATAAGTTTGTTCTTGATCATTAGGCTTCTTCTAACGATGTGGTCAGATGTGCAGGAACTCTACCCATAAGGAACCTTCCTGTCCCAAATCTGCAGAGATGTTTTTTTCAGCTCTGAGACCTGTTGGTTGCTCTCTGACTTATGCAGTTATACTGTGATTTCTCAGAGTATCTGAAATCTCTCATCTGTTTCTTCTTTTGAGGATCATTGGAGGGGGATTTTTTTTTTTTCCCAGTGCTAGTGCAACTGTTTGGATTTCCTTGCATGGTGACTCTGAAATACTGAGGTCAAGACCTAGACCTGCTTTCTTTTTATCTTCCTTGTTCCTGGAAGTGCCTCTCACTTCATCCTGTTTTTATGTAACTTGAGATAGCTTCAGCTTCTATTTACACAGTGACATCTGAGGAAGGGGACTTTATATTTTAACGGGTTTGTAAGACTGAAGTGCACTGGATAGCAGTTGAAATATCTAAATAAACAGGAGCACTGCTAAATCCCTTCTAAATCCCTGCATTTTAATTCTCTCTGGTTTTCAAAAATTTATTAAATTCTAGAGAGAAATGTGTGTGGCCACAGAAGAAGAGTTTCCAGAACAGACTAGATGTTCCAATTTTTGCTGGGGCCTAAAGGCATTTGGAACTGTCAAAAATTGTTCTGCTGGAGCTCTGCTTTTTGTCTGCAACACAAAAGAGCTTTGCATTTTTTGAACTGTGTAAAACAGTAATTTGAAACTGCTTTCATTTTTCCTTAATGTTGAGGCTTCTGGGATGTTTGCACTGCAGGCATTGCCTGTTGGTCAACAGACAGCCTGAACCTGTAGTGAGGCATTGCTGTGTGGTCCTGGGCAGCAGTGTACGTAGATGAAATATGAGTGGATCTGAAATGTCTATCCATGCTGAATAATTTACCTGGCTCAGTTATCCAAGTGCTCCCTTCTGAAGCGGAGAGCAGAGCTTACTTTACTTGTTAATTCCTAAGCCAGTCTGGTTTCTCCTGCTCACCACTCCCATCTGCAAGGAGAAGTAGGGGTTACCTCTTGCCTCTGGGCTTGCCCTAGGCATTGTATCTCATGGAATGCTTTGCACCAGTGTGTGGAAGAAGGTTGAGAGCAGGCAACTGTCCATGCTGCTGCTGCTGCTGTGGGGCTCTGGCCATTGTACCCATGAGGAGGGTGAAAACTTTTATCTGTGGCAGCTGTGCTGGAGTCCCTTGGGAGTCAGAACCTCATACTTGTGCTTTGGTGCTCACCCTCATGTGGTTTCAAATGCAAGCATTCAGTGCTAATGAACAAATGCCACAAACTGTGTAGAAACTGCATGTAGCTGCAAATTAGGAGGAAAACAATAGCACCAAGTGAAGCCAATGTCTTTAAAGCCTGAGGTGATCAAGTAGAGGTTTCAGATGTACTGCCTCCCCTCTCTGCTTTTTCTCGCCTTGCCACCCTTCTGTTGTGTGTTCTTGGCCAGGTTCCAAGAACCAGTCACTAGATAATAAATCTTAGGTATGAGTTGATTGTTGAGTATACCTTCTGGAAGAAATGGTTGTGCTATCTTAGAATCAGCTGTGCTCTTGAAGGATCTGTAGTAAGTGTCCTGGCTAATCTACCTGTCTTTGCTTTAGACATAAGGGATAAAAATAGGAAGTGGTCTGTGAAATACTCCTTTTTCCAAAAAAGGGTTAAAGTTTATTTTAGGCAAAACTGCACCATTTTGATGGAACTGTTGATACACAAGTGCTATGCAAGAAAACTTGGCTTCCAAGAAATGGTGTAACAATCTAAGAATTATCCTGTTGTCACCTCACTGCTTTAAATAAATTTGCCTTTAAATCTCACTTTGCCTTTAAATAAATTTGGTTTATTCCTTCCTGTGTCTGTCAGGTAGTAAAACAATTCTCAGTAAACTGTTTCAGTTATGTTCTTTCTGTCTCCACACTTCACTTTGCTTCCTTCTGGTGTTCAGTTAAACTGGTGTGTTCAAATTTGATGATGAAAAGAAGAGGGGTTTTGGAAGCTTGAAAATAACCAGAACATTTAACAAATGCAAAATTGGGCATCTGTATCCCAGAATGAGAATGGGCAGAGAAGGCAACCATAGTATCTCTGTGAACACTGAAAGCTGCTAAAGAAAGGGAGAAATTTATATAAAACAGTTTGTATGACATGCCACTTAAAGCAGAAGTGTCCTCCTGTCTGCATACTAGCATTGTTGTTCTCCAGCCTTTGATGGTGGCTAAAAATCAGAGTCACGGAATGGTTTGAGCTGGAAGTGATCTCTAAAGATACTTAGTTTTGTAAAATGACTGACTGCTGTTTGCCAGGTGCCGCCTGCTGAAACTGTCCCTCAGGTGAAGAAGGAGAAGCACAGTACGCAGGCCAAGAACAGAGCAAAGAGGAAACCTCCCAAAGGAATGTTCCTTTCCCAGGAGGATGTGGAGGCTGTTTCTGCAAATGCAACAGCTGCTACCACTGTACTCAGACAACTGGACATGGAATTAGTCTCAATCAAACGGCAGGTATGAATGGGATCGTACAGGAGTAACTGCTGGGTTTGCTGCTAGTGCTTGTTGCAGTCTGCAAAGCTGGCAGGAATTTGTAGCTTGGCAGTGATGATGCACAACGCTACATGCCTTAGTTGACAAGCTGCTGTCCCTGTGCTCTGAATAAAGCTCTGGGTTTTACATCTCTTAGGTTTTAGTTCTGTAGGCAAGCCTACTTTAGACCTGAAGTAAAGCAAGGAAAAATTTATAGTAGAGACTTGAAAGGAACATTTGTTGGCACTTAGCTTTTCTTGCAGTTCAGAATTCCTTCTGTTTTAACTTTAACTTTGTTCAGGTGACATTGGTTTCAGAGGTATTTGATTTCCATGTGCAGCAGCTGTTTCCTTTGCCTTTTCATGTGGTACTTTAAGAAGTGGCAGATATGTTCAGCTTGGTCTTTCCTAGATAGGTATCATACAAACTCCCTATGTACCTTTTGCTTCCCTGATGGGTTTGCCTTTTAAACAAATGTTTTTTCAAATATTTGTGAGTAAATACAGATTTGCTACATGAGCATTTTGCCATTTCTAAAGCAGAGCTCTGTCTCAAGCTCTTTATTAAACTTAATAGAATTTGTATTTTGGCCTGAAGCCTTTTTCTTGGCACTCTGGGACAAGCTGAACTCTTTAGCAGTCTTTGATTCATTACTTGCTGCAGATGAGCTTGGTCTTCCTATGCTGGGCTTTACACAGATCTGGAAGTTGGGGCAGTTCTTGCTCCAGATAACTTGTAGACAGCAGAGAATAAATTAAATGAGATCTCCTGATTTGCCAGCTGCTCCTGCTGTACATTATTCCAATATAGCAAACTTCCTTTTTGGAAAAGGCAAGCTGTGAGAAAAACTGGAAGGCTGAGCTTGTGAGGTTCCTGCCAAGGCTGCTGGAAAAAGACTTGTCCAAAAATATTTTTTAATCCTTCTTAAAGGGATGAAACTTTCTTTTCAGATTCAGAACATCAAACAGACAAACAGCGCGCTCAAAGAAAAGCTTGAAGGTGGTATAGAACAATACAGACTTCCAGAGGTGAGATCATTTTCTGACCTTTAATTGTGAAGATAAATGTTAATGATACACTTTGACTAACAGTCAGTTCCTTATTGCATGTTTGAGAGGTTTTTATAAGCTCAGATTCAAGTGAAAGTATATAAATGAAGTTACATAATTTTTTTGTTGTTCTCTAGGTCGTACAGAAATTTAATGCACGCTGGACCACAGATGAGCAGCTTCTTGCTGTACAAGGTATGGCACTACAAGTTTATTTGTACTTCAGTTGTTGATAGTCAAAACCCTGCTGCGTTTCAGAGCTGAGTTTCTCTTCAGTGGCTAAGGAACGAGGACTTTGTGTACTAATGCCTGAAGAATGTATTTGAAAAAGGAAAGAATATTCTCCCTTCCTGTCCCTGGGCAATATAAATGACATTGTATGAATGGTTGCAAATAATGTCTGCTTGTCCAAACTTCCAGAAAGTGAAGCTCTGCTGGAGTCACTGCTGTGATCTTTGCCTGTGTAACTTTTCAAGTAGTACAGACAGATTTACATAGTACAGACAGATTTACATAGTACAGACAGATTTACATGGGTCTTGTACATTTGACACTGCCCATCTCTTACGACACCTCGACTTTCTTCTCTTCTCCAGGGCTGATCTTAACAGTGTCTCTTGTCCAGTTTAGACTTTTTTTTAAATCCTGGATTAATCTGAAGAAGGTTTGAGACCTTTACAGAAGTTCAGCTTTGGGTCTTTATGCTGTGACTGGAGCCTGATTTGTGGTCTTTGTGGAAATAACACACTGCTTTTGTTTTTCTTTTTGTTGCTTTAGCAATCAGGAAATACGGCCGAGACTTTCAGGCAATCTCTGATGTGATTGGAAACAAATCTGTGGTGCAAGTGAAAAACTTTTTTGTAAATTATCGACGTCGTTTCAACATAGATGAAGTCCTACAGGAGTGGGAGGCAGAGCACGGCAAAGAGGAGACAAATGGAACCAATAGCCAAAAGCCTGTAAAATCCCCTGATAATTCCACTAAAATGTCTGAAGAGGAAGATGAGGTAAATCCAATTTAAAAGTCACATAAAATCCCCAGTCTGAGCTCAGTTCAGATAGGTGTGTGTGTATTTATATAGTCTTTGCAAAAGCCATTTTTGTCAATCTTCAATCTGTGCATATTTCACTTTACCTGGATATACAATTTCAGTACTGATTTGGGGAATTGGGAAATCCAGGCTTGTATGAAAGTGGAAGGAGAACAGTAAATTTGCAGTCTTCTGACAGTATGTGTATCTCATCAGAATATCGATTCTTTAATGCCTCTTGCTGCTGAAACCCCATGCATCTTTATCTCACTTGGATGTTTTCCCTGCATGCAGTTCTCCCAGCTCTTCTAGGTTTGTGGGGCCATAGAGTCTTCTGAGCCAAAGCTTGCTCTTTCATTTCTGGTGAATGGTTTCACTCAAATGAACGGAAGGAAGCTATAAGCAAGATGAGTGTGTGGAACTTCACTCTGGAATTACCTAAAGGCAAACTTTCCTTAATTTTCAGCTGTTTCTGTAAAGGCAAATTCTAGGAACAGCCTCTCCTCGATGGAGGTTCACAGAGTTAACACTTCTCCAAAGGTCATGTAGGTTTGAAATTAGCAAAGAGACTGTAGGATGTTGAAGTATGGAAGTTAGTTGCAAAAATTTATTATTAACACTAAAGATTAATATTTAGTCTTGCAGAAGAAAACCATGGTAGAGGTTTGTGTGTTAAAAAGTCTGATCAAGGACTCCCTCTGGCCTTATTTATACGACAACTTAGTGAAAAAGCTGTGTGTTGCAAATGCAAGCACAGTCAACAGCATAAGGCAAATTTTGGTTGTGCATGGAGTAAAGACTTCATAGTCTGCTGTATATTTTTGTTGCTGTGATTAGGGCTGGATCACTTGGACATTGTCCTTCAGACATTCAAAAAGCAGAACTTCACTGCTTCACGAAACCTAATTACATGCTATTCAAAGATGCTTATATTTGGGAACTAAGTCCAAAGGTGTGACAGATGAACAAAACCAAACTCAGAAAACTCACCTTCACAGGCATGTGTGAGTGAAATTGTCCCATTCTTCCAGAATTGAGAAGTGGAGCAAAGCAGCATTGGTGCTAGTACACAGCACGATTTGAAAGCTATATGGCTCTTGTCTCTGTATTTTCCTGTGACTTGTAGAATTATATGCTGATAATGCAGAGCTTTTTCTTCTCTGAGCCCTCTGAGATTCTTCCTAGCTTCAAGTACACCCTAACTTCTGAAAGCTGACATCAAAAAAGGGGAGTCTCACTTGACATGAGGAAAAAATGGCTTCAGCAGGAGCTGGAGTGGGCTGATGTGGCTGGGTGTATGGATACTGGAACAGTGAAGATCCCAAATGAGTTAGGAGAGCGCAGGCATGACAGCAAGGTCTGGTAAAATTTCTACTAGAGCAGCAGTTGTGATCCCCAGATTAGTGATAGAAAGTGTCCACTCTGGAGCAGAGCAAGTGCTGAGTGGTGGGAACCAGACCAAAAGAAGCTGTGAATGTGGGGCTCCTGCCTTCAGAGGTGATGTAAGCATGGTGCTGACTTGGTGTCTGTCTCAGTGGTTCTGGGGCCAAAGTGAAATTGGAGTTATGATACAAGTGACCTGCGTGGGCTGGGAGTGGGTTCCTGGGCCCTCCTTGTGCAGTGCTGCATGGCTGGTGCCTGCTCCTGAGGGTGCTTGCACAGGCAGTGTCTGGTCAAGTCAGGTGGACTCGGCAGTAGGCAGAAGACTTTGCTGGTCTACCACTGAAATCCCTCAGGTGCTGTCTTCTCTGGCATGCCTTGGCTATCTAGGCCACCAGCGAGATAAAGGTTCATCAGGCCTCTGAGGCCTTTGGGCTTTTCCATAGCAAGTGGCCATAGCTCCTTTTATTTGAAGGGGGGAGCTGAGGCTGCTGGTTATAAAACAGCATCAACTCCAGTCTTAATTCCTGAATGTTTACATTCCCAACAACAAATCCCAGTGTGCCTCAGAATAGGAAAAGCTGCTGGAATTCCTCCCATGTGCCAAGGTTGTTTGTTTTGTCACTGTCACTACCATGGATTTGGGCTGAAGTTTGGACATGCAAGAAAGCTGTGTGTATTCATTTTAAACTAAATATCTGCTTTTTCTCCCCACTTCCCTCCAGGCTACTTCTGTTCTTGATGTCAGATATGCATCTGCTTCGTGAGAAGGTGCTGTAGCCTAGAACAATTTGTGTTGACTACTGTGTTATCCAGGATATCAGGTATTAGCAAACCTCAGACAGCCATCTGCATCATATCTGTGGACAAGCAGCTATTACCAAAAAAAAGGCAAACGCTTCCAGTCCTGTGCTACATCTGCCTTAATCTCCCCTCATTCCTCCATACTGCCTCCACTTTCTTTCAAAAGCACCCAGGTAGCTCAGCTCTCCATTTCACCAACGTCATGCTTAAGCATGGGGACTTCTAGAACCAGTAACACCTGTCTATAAATTTTGACCAACCTGCAAAGCAAGGAGCTCCTTAGCAGCCCCACAGTAACTACACATTAGGAGTTCTTATAATACTTGGTCCGTAGGGTATAAGTATGTATTGCTGCATGGCCTTGTGGTCTCCGCTTCCTGTGTATTCTTATGATGACACTATGATTAGTGAGCTTTCTATAAAGGAGGGGCCTGTGTACATGCCAGCCGTGTCAGGTTTGTTCTGCAGTGACAGGACATGTTAGCAAGCAATCATGAATAATGCAAAGTGATAGGAAATATTATTTCTAAGGTTTGGTCAGTCCAAGGTTGTAGATGTAATTCATTACACTTCTGGTTTGTGCAATTCTTTCCACTGTATTTGTGTGTTCTTGCTTCATAGAAAGCTCTCTAACTGAGCATTTTATTCCTGTATATTTTAATGGCTTTTATTTAGTGCAAAAGGGAATACTTAACCTTAAACTGTTTGATACGCTATTTAACCCCTGGCATTCAGCATTTGCATTGTAACTTGTTAAGTGAGTGCTACACAACTTTCTTTTTCCTGATCCTCTGTGGGATTAAGTCAAAACAACTTTCTCTGGTGCCTCTCCTTTTGGGGAATATGTGCCTTTTTGCATTTGGCTACCATAGATCACTTTCTGTCCCAGTGTCTCATTCCTCTTCAGAGCGCTGTTTGCCAAAGACATCAAACTGCTTCTCTCACTGGAAGTTTGGGTGAGGGTTGGAGCACAAAATTCAGCCTTCAGGAGTTTTTGGTTTCTTGGAAGTGTAATGGAGAAGAACCGGGTTAATTTTCCTTGGCCATTTTAACCCTTCTGAAGCACACATCGCTTTCATGTTCTGAACCAAGATATGCAATTTAAAATCTTAAGAGGTGCTTTTCCAAATACTTGGTGCATGCAGCTTTCAAATCCAACCCTCTGCTCGGATGGCCCCTGCTCTGGCCTATCTAGCTGGCTTGAACTGGAACTGTTCTTGCAAGTCCCATGGGAGGACTTTGCACCTTGAATAGGGTGGTTGCTGACTGCTGAGCAGACAGTGTCCAGGGAAGCTGGAAGCAGCAGTATTACTTCTTGTACAGTGGAAAGCTGCAAAATAACACTAGTCACAAAGCATTTAAAAATGGTTAATTTAATGACGTTGGAAGAAACCACCAGGTGTCTTTGCAGGCGGAAAAAAGGACCTTTCTTGCTTCTCTTCCTCTACAGAGGATTCAAGCCAAGATGGCACACAGTGATGTACAGCACCAGCCTTTCTTACCACAACTTGAAATGAGCTAGCCCATGGCCTGGCCTGCAGCTGAGGTTGGTGGAGCTCAGCTGGTGCTGAGGTTTGGCTGCTGGGCTGTGCCGTGCTGTGTGCTGTGGTGGCTCTGCTCTCTGTACCCGAGTGGGGCAGGCTAATGCCAGCTGGGCAACTTTGGCACCTCCTGCAGTGTAGTCAGAGCCCAGGAAAGGCAGGGGACATGGCCTTCTGTAGCAGTGAGGTGTGGTCTTACCCTTGGGCTGTACGTGAGGAAAGTAACTCAATGTCAGAAACTGGGCAGCAACACACAGGCACAGCAGGTCGAGATTTCCTAGGGCAAGTTAGAATATGGAGCCCCAAAAGGGCCTGTTTTGGCAGCTGTTTCTGAGCAGTTCCATACCAGTAGCTCAGAGAGATTCTCTGAGGTGATGGGAGGATGGAAGGGAGCTATTCCCTACTCTCTGTATTGCTCTTTGTGTGTGAACTGGCAGCTCTGGTGGCTCAAATGTTCCTTCAGACCTGTGTCAGTTGGAGCTGGGAAGGAATGCTAGGTGTTAGCCAGTGTGAATTAGGAACAAAGACCGGGCAAATAGCACTGTGAATCCAGCTGACAGTTGTGGTGTAAAGCAATGCTGCTCTTTAGAAACACTCTAGTATTAAATATTAAACCTCCTGCTGGTACCAATGCATGGAGACAGGTCCTCGCCCGTGTGGGATTGGTGTGGGAGCTTGTGTCCCAGCTGGGGGAACTCATCAGGAGAGGCTTCTGCTGGAGACTTAGGTACCTGTGAGGACTTCTCATCTGTTTTTGCCCTCAAATCTATCCATCTTATCAGAAAAGTTGTGTTTTGGCTTCATCCCCATGGGGTAGGGGGAAACATGTATAATTTGTGATATTAGGAAGAAAAAAGTTGTTTAATTACTTCTCAGTTGACTGCTATCTTATTGTAGTTGATACATGCAATATAATAGCACTGTATTTTAAACGTTTAGTTTTTTACCTTCTCTTGAACTATGTTTTTAAATGCGATAAAATCATTTTAGCTTTTGAAATGGTTTGACCTTGTTTAGGTGAAGACCCTGTTTTTCTTTTGTTAAATGGGTCAAGCATTAGATACATCAACTGGTTGCATTCTGACTAGAAGGGTCCACAAAGATAACTGCATAAGATAAGAATATTCACTTAAATTTTGTTTCTTAAACTATCGATGTGAATGTCATAATTATATATATTTTGTGGAAAATGGGAAATTATTTCTCCTAAGTATAAGTTATTGTGCAAAATATGGTATCGTTAAAGAAAATGATAGTTTAAGTTTTAGTTTTAGAAATCTTAAAGATATAAAAGTGTATTGCATATGCATAAACAAATTTCATTTGTTCTATTTAATTTTTATGTAGTTGTGTAAAGTGCTAGGTAACTTCTTTTTTTCACTTATCCATTAAAACAACCTTGTTACTTGAATATTCGTGTTTAACTGGTTTGAAACAGTGATCAATTTTTGTAATATAATCTTATAACCAAGGGAAAAAAATACACGCCTCAGTTGTGCTTAACAGTAAAGCAACAATGTACAATCAGATGCTTAAGACCGTAGTAGCCATACCTGGTAGTGCAACCACAATGGTTGTGTCTCGATATATTTAATACCAGTGGGGATAATGGTTTGTTAATATATTTTTACAAGTTTGCAACCAGGAAGACCCCATAAATATCCACTTGAACACTTTTTTAATAGTTAAAATAAGAGTGAAACTCTTACTCTCTTAAAGCAATGTCCTGACAAACATTTTTCTTTCCTGTACAAATACATCAGAAACATTATGTATTAAAATATGCTCATTGTCACTTTAAATTTCAGTTTTTATTCTATGAAATCGCTAATATGCTGTTGGTATTCTTGCACACCAAATATGAGCCAAACAGTGCATTACACTAACTTGATCACTGGATTTGTGAACAAAAATCTCCAAGTCAATAAAATGCAAAAATACCATAGGAGATTTTTTTGTTAATGCGTTTATTTTTCAAATTGGTATGAATTTGTGCATAGCCCATTCAGCGATGTGTGGGCTGATATTTTACAAAAAAAGGAGAAAAATTATTTTATTAGCTTCAGCTTGTTTTCAGTAAGTCAAAATCTAGTGATCTTGTGCAATGCCCCTAAAGCAAATACTTTCTGCCACTCCCTGGATTAATGCAGCTTTTCCTGTTGATAGTAAAGCACAATTGCAGTGAAAGTTACAGTTCAGAAGATGGAAGGTCAGTATAGTCTATGCATGTTGTATAATAATGAGTGTTTACATTCATATTCTCCTAAAATAAAATTTATACTGGAGTGTATAGTATTCCATTATGTAGATTTTATCAATTTTGTTAACTGCTTATAGATTGCTTAAAAGAAGTTTTTTCAAGATTTTAAAAGATGTATAAGGTTAAGTTTGCAAATATAATGGAAATGCTGTATAGCTTTTGAAGTGACGAAATACTCGTTGGGATTTTAAAGAAAGTATGTTGTAATAATGCTGTTGTAAGTAATATTTTAAATGTCTTTTTTGCCTGTTTTCTATTATTCAGCACACTTACTGTGATGAATGTTCATAGCATTATAAAATTGCTTAGCCACTGAAAAGTAACATTTGGTTTTGGATTATTTTACTGTATGAGGAATTATAGTGGGGTAAATTCCTTTGTGAAATTCTACATAATTCATTTTTCTATGATTTCCAATGTTTGCTGACATCAAATAAAATTTTTTCAAGCCATTGATGTAATAAAATATGTAGTAAAATGTTGTTGATGTAAAGTGTGGTTCTGATGTGTAACTGAACCCCTACCTTTCAGATTTTGGTCAGGAGATGCAAAAGGGGTTTTTGCCTTCCTGACAGTGTCCATCCCTAAGATAAGGAGGACCTGAAGAATAAACTGCTGCCTCTTTGTTTCATGTAAAAAACCCTTGACTGTACAGGTTAACAAGATTGTCATCTTTCAAATGAATGACACATTTAAAACACATAGGAAAAGGCAACACTTGCCCTCAAAGCTTAGCAATGTGCAATATTGCTGTTGAAGATTCTCAGAAGGGCAGGAAATTTTGCACCTTGGAATTTTCAGGAAGATCATGTTTTCTGTCTCCCCATGATGGGGTGCTGCTAAGCACTAAATGCAGAAGCACATTCAAGACTTTGTGGGGCTGTTTGTGGGAAACTGCTTTGGGCAGGCAGGTCCCAGCAGTGCTCTGGGAACCCAGGGTTAGCACAGGACAGGTGATGAGAAGTTCTCTGCTTTGCTCGTGTGTGTTAAAGGCAGCAGAACTCCTGCAGCAGGACACTGGTGGTTTCCAGCTCTGCACCCTATGGAGGGCAGGAATTAGTCATGCATTTCTATATTGTAAAGCAAAGTGGTAGGGAGGGAAACTGATTTGGGGTTTTGGAAGAACAAGCAGCATTTTTGAGAGCTGAGGGTGTTTCCTGACTGGAAAGCATTCCTTGTAATTTTCCTGCTGGTGGAGAATACAGTACCAATATTGTAAGGTAGCAATCTGCTTTTTTAGGGGAGTTCTTTGACTCGAAGCACTTAAACCTTCAATACAAACCAGCCCTTCTTGCCCCATGTGCCCCCCAACCCCAAAGTAAAACAAAGAGAAACAAATAAAAAAGAAAGAAATTTCCTTTCAATCAGAGAGCATAAAAAGGTGAGGAAATGAGGACTTCCCCTACCTGAACATGTACTTTTCTGAGGAGTCTAGAAGCAAAGGTAAAGTAGTGTAAAGCCAGTGTTTTTGAATACACAGGTGCTGTGTCTGTGCCTGGTAATGGTATGTATTTGTAAATGGGAATGCAGTGTTGGATTAATGCTGTATTATTCCTGATATAGCTTGTCCTGCATAAACAAATTGGAATCTGAAGATGGTGGCACTGAGCACTTCCGCCTTAGAGTAGGAGCTGCCTTGCAGGATGGAGCTCGGGCTGAAAGGGAAGAGTTTGCTGTTGGTGCTGCTAAGTGTGCCAAGATCTTAATATCCCCAAGTATCAGCTTTATGAAGTAACAGTATAAGCCTGGATTTAATTTCATAAACATTCTTCCAGTCTGAAAGATGGAGAGTGATGTTTGAGAGAGAAAACCAGGTCTCAAACCTATTATTCACCTCTAAAGCATGCTCTGGCTTATCCACCCAAATAGTCTTTGAAGTAGTAAGAGCAAATGTTATTTCTGGTCATGCTTTTAGTAAACAGTCAACAAAATGTATATGTACAAACAAAATCAAACAAAAACATTTCTGCAAAGGGCCTGCTGACAGTGGTAGAGAAATTGATTTATTTTACTGCAGAAGAACTAAGGACTAATCACTGTACAATTTTATGGGAATGAAGGTTCTAAGGTTATCAAGAAGGGAATTCTTGAGGACAGTAGTGTAGAGACCTGAACTTTAATAGATGGAGAAATCACCTGAAAGTTTCCCCTACTGAAAGGGGAGAAGTTTGTATGGAAGAAGGCTGCAGGCTCGCCTAACAAGGGCAGCAAAGGGCGGGATTTTCCGATTTGGGTAAAAACATTGACCAGGTAAGGAGTTCACACGGGGCAGATCAGGAAATAGGAGTCATGTCATGCTGATTTCTTGTTTGTACCTGGGGACAAGGGTGAGGGAAAGGTGAGGTGTTCGTTCTGATTCTGGATGTGTTTGTGAAGATACTTGCAACAGGAGAAGCTGTGTGGAATAATGGAAATAAAATGTGAAGGGGGGGGTGCTTTTCCCTCTCTGCACACTTTGGGGGCACAGACCTAATTTGTCTGACATCTAGCATATGAGACTGTGGCTTAGCAAGACCTGGATAAGCTTTTGAAATGGAAGATGAGAGTGTATGTGTGACAAAACTGAACTGATTTCTATTAGAAAAAGATGAATAGGAGATCTCAGCAGCTGCAGACTTCTTGATGCTGCCTTGTGTATTCAAGGTTTAGAATAAGACACAGTGGAAAGTGAATTAATGAAATAGAAGAATGGGTGCAGTGGGTTTGCCAGAGATCCACGTGTGCCTGACTAGTCTATGGCAAGGTGCAGGATTCATCAGTGGATAAGGATATCACTGCCTGAGCTCGCTGTCCAGAATCCCTTAGAGAGAAATAAGCTTTTCTAGGGTATAATTAATTTAATCCTAAATTAGATGTTGAAAACTGATCTAATGTATTACATCCTGAAAGGGCTTATTCCCTTCCTTATTATAGATCAAGGTAGAGCCTAGGGCTCTGTCTCTGATGTGGGAGCTGGGCATTAACCACACTGGTGCCGTGGCTGCCTGGCCTTAACCCAAGAGGGGATGAGGACTTGGACCCCTCACTGCGGTGCTGGGCACTTTGCTTGGAGATGGACAAAGAAATGTTGATAGTGCCTCATACTAATGCTTTGGAAAATTCCTCTGGGATATTGTGTTCTTGACCCAAGATACAGTGGGGAATCTGGGTTGGAAACTTCTGGAGCTTCTAGACAAGTATGTCCTCAAGATCCTGAATTTTCATTGGTTGTTGAAATTTGCCTCTGATTACAGAGCAAGCTCCCCAGTGGCTTAGAACATTTTAATTGCTCTGTAAATGGATCTTTATTGTGTGGGGAACTCCACTGAGCCAAATTTCAATTCCTTTGGGCCCTGTATCCCACCTCTCTTGGGGGGACAGCTCAGGTAAGTGTCCTATGAAGAAATGCCCCTAATGCTGAAAATGTTATAATAGTGTATTTTCTACCGTATTTAGCCTTTTCAGTACAACTTTCAGGACAGCTTTTCTAATGCCAAAAGTAGCTTTGTGTCTCTTATCAATATGTAGTGCCGTTAATGCTCCCAAAAAATAAATTAAAATCAACTATTAATAAACCAAACCCAAAAGCAGTCAATTGGATGTTCTCCTTTAAGCTAATTCCCTTTTGCTGTGTGACTGGTTCTCCCCTTTGTACGGTCAAGTCTCACTGGCACAAATATTCTGAGAAGATAACTTTTAAGCTTAAGCAAATTATCCTTTAAAAGTATTTGTATAGAGATTTCAGTTTCTGCAATTAATCATGGGAGGCCACGGGTTCAGCGCCGTGCTTTACTCGGGAAGCAAACAATACCCTGTGCCTGTGCTCCATCACAAGCAGCCTCTCGCTTTGACTTTCTGTGAGTGACCCAGAACCACAGTGGGATTTAGCAGCAGAAAAATAATTTAAGAGAACTGTTCCATGCACACAGGGAAGATAAACTAGTCAAGCAATTTGTTATGAACAATGCCTTTAGCCCAAGGCATGGATGGATAAGTTCTCTTCCTCATGGTTTTATTTTAGTGCATTGTTAGCAGTGAGTGCTGGGATCTGCCAGGGCTCCAGAATTGTGGTTCAGCATTCAGTGTCAAGAAAAAAGATCATGATAAATATCAACTGACTTGCATCTTCTCTTGCCTCAAATGTACACTGCCTAGGGCCTCCAGAATGAAAAATACACTCTTCAGTCCTCTTCAGCCAGGCTGGCTCTCAAGGTGCAGAGAAAATCTCTTACAATAAGAGGAGAAAACGTGATTTTGTGTGTGTGTGTATGTGTGTATATGTATACACAAAAATAACTTATGGCTCCCTAACTTCAGCTGGATTTCCTAAGGTATTTTTGTATTAATGCTTTAAACCGTAACTCCCCAAATGAGGGGGTGTAGTTCCTGCTATAGGCATTAAATAATAGGGAGCCTAATCCAAGCTTTGTTAGGTGCATTTACATAGTCTGCAGGGAGATAGTAGATAAGTATTGAAACAGGGGATAGTAAATAACTTCATAATGTTAGAGCAAATGCAGTTTTAAATGATTGCTTGTCAGCCTCTCATTAGGTGTGGGCCAAGCAGAAACTTGACAAGGATGTGCCTTACTAATGAGGGGATGTGTTGGTGTGCTGTGAGGAGCAGCAAGCTTTCAGCAATGCTTGATGGACTCGAGAGAGCGTCCAGCTCCTCAAATGGTTTCCTTGTTAGTTGGTGGACCTGTTTGGAAGACGCAGAGGAGGGAATTATGTTGCATTCATGAAGCATTTTCCTTTTCACTTGGTCCACTGGAGATGGTAATTTTGTGGATTGAACTGGGTAATCTCAAGGATTTCACTAGTAATTGTACTAACAAGAGGGCAGTGAATGTGGTCCAGTTTTCCATCCTTCTGCAATGTTTTGCTTCTGTTATGAAAAGAAAAAGTTATCTGTAAAATGAAGCGAAGAGGGCGTTTGTGATTTTTGTTGCTGTTCTTGCATTTAAAGATTGCCATGAAGCAGTGGAATCATCTCTGTTTCTCTTGTAAAGATGCATTTTTTCATTTAGTAACTCAGTTTTGTTTCTACAGCCTCCTGGGATGGAGAGGTCACAGTGCTGTATAAATGAAAGCTGAGTAATTGAGATGGTTTTCAATGTTTTTACATTTTACTAAAAAGTTAAACGTTTACTTAATGGCCTGTAAACCCTCAGGAGAATATGTCTTTGTTTAAAAATTCAGAACCTGCTAAAGGCTTCAAACAACTGCTAGTTGCTTGGGGGACTCACAGCATTACTGTGAGTTGCTAATATGCTTATGGAGGTGAAGCAAAACTATAATTGCTGCTAATTTCTGCCAAACCTAAGGCAAGGTTAACTCATCCGTGAGCTGACATCTGCAGATGGGCAGTGTTAGGATGTGTCCTTCCCATGGATTAGTCAGTCCTAGAATAATGACCAGTTAGGGCTGATATTGGCAGCCTGTGGGTGTTTGGGAGGTAAAACCTTTAGCTAATGTTTCACAGTAATAGAAGAGCAGTTATGTACCTATGGAAGAGACATTTCCTAATCCTTGTGGTGCATGGCTACCAAAAGCCCCAGAATTGTCATTATAGGCAGAGTGATCAAGCAAGGTGATGTAAAAGAGGTTTGTGGTGGATCTTGTCTAATAGAGTTATTTTTGGCTGGTGTAAGATAAGCCCCATGAGAAGTCAATGCAGGTGGGATGGGCTTGATCTGCATGTCCCTCTTGGAGGACCACCACAGAGGCCGAGGTTGTGTAGCAAACTGGAGGGATGGGGCTTAGCTGGATGCAAGAGGCTTCTGGAGAGATGTCAGTGTGGACCTGCTCTCTGAAGGCTGAAGTTCTCTGACTCTAGAAGGATTTTGCCCTTGGTGTTGGCTTGCTCCTTGGCAATGATGGTATTTTTAGCAGGTTTTTCTGGAAACTCCTAACCAGGCATAATCAAAGCACAGAGTAAAGTTGGAGAGCACAAGAATGTCTTGATATTATACACATCAACAAGATTGCTGGGCTGTGCTCCAGCTGCAGATTAGCGTGGGTGTCTAGAAATCAACAGAAGGTACCTGGAACCTACACCGGGAGCAATGGAAGCACCATCACAGTCTGTGGGGGAGTTTGGGCTTGGGACTGCTGCCACGATCCTGTCTCTAAGGCCATTCCTGAGTAATGGATGAGAAATTTGGGTTGTTTTCCCTGCTGAGTCTGGCTGCACATCACAAGTTCCCTTTTTTCACAACAGCCTTTTATAACAGGTTGTTCTCTTAGAATAGCTGGAGCTTTGGAGAACTCTGTTCAAATTTCTTCAGTGTGTGACTATTTTGTTCTAAATGAGTTGTTTTGCAGGCAGACCCCAAAGGGCCACTTGCCTGGGTGGCTTTAGTTTGGCTTGGTTTATTTTTTGTATACTAATTATTCCTTTGAGATTCACTTTGTGATTTCTGTTCAGCTGTTTAGGTGTCTCGGATGAGAAGACAAAGTAACATGTCATTTAAGTAAATTAGTACGTGAAAACTGTGTCCTGAAGTGTCTGATTAATGCTCGCAGAAGCCTTTGGAAGCCATGTGTTTGTGGCTGGGAGCTGGGCAATGTGTGCAGGCTGCTGTCTTAAATAGCACCTGCAGCAGAAGCCAGGGGAGAAACTGTCAACCCTACAAGAGGAAGGGGCATGGATGTGTCCTTGCATTTCCTCTGCACTCCTTCCTGGCCCCCCTTGTGAGGAGGCCTTTCGTGTGGGAAGCTTTGCATAAGTCTGCATTACTCTGGCCATTCAAAGGTATTGAAATCTACTGGCAAAAAATTCCACCTCTTGTGCAGTGGTGAGGCTGAGGCTGCAGAAGGGCGATGGCAGGAATGGTGAGGGGCTGGAGGGATGTGATGTGAGTCCTTGGGAGACTGAAAGGAGACACTGAGTGTAGGCTGTGCCCCTGGAGCAGGGAGAGGCTTGGAGCCCTGAAGTGCAGAATTCATTTTTGCAGGAGATGGTTTTTTGGCCAGGGAGGGTGAACAGGTGGATGCTTCAGCCGAGGTTGTGTGGTAGGGCTAGAAATCAGCTCTTGACAAAGTCCTGGAAATGAGGCAGCAAAGGGAATTAATCATTAGCAGACCTGAGTGACAGATGTGCCACATTCCTTATTGCTGTGAAACTTCAAATTTGGTTATCTTTGTAGAGAAACTCTTTCTCAACTGCCTGTGTTCAATGCAGGAGTGCCAGGTGGCACCTCCAGCCTGTACTTTGCCAGAGTCGGCAAAGCTCTGAGGAGACAGGGATGGGGAAGGTGTTCCCTGTGGCCCTGAAAAGTGATTAATCTTGTTAGATGACAGCCCAAGCAATACCTATTCCAAAGAACTGGGGACTGCTTCAAAAAAGTACAAATCACTAATGATTTATTTGGGGGATTTCTCTGGAAAAAAAGTCTGGATGAATATAATTTGAAGGGGAGGCATAAGCTGTGCTGGGATGCATGAAGGACCCACATGTCTAGTGATAAATGATCAAGTGGGATGATGTCTTGTAGGTTTTGAAGGAGTGGGTTTTCAAACAGGCTGCCTTCAGATGTAATGTGGTAGGTTGCAGGTGTTGGATGCCAGCCTGACCCGCCCAGCTGAGGGCAGAGGGTCCCACAAAGCAGGTGCCCATTTGCCCAGGACCACAGAGGGGGAAGATGGTGCATGTGGAGTCTGTATTTTGCATTTGGTACCTAAGTGAGGAGTGCTCTCCCATGTCCAGTACTGCTTTTGCCTTAAAGGCTTCATCCAGCCTGCCAGGCCAAGTAGTGCTGTTCTCTTTGGGAGGAGATGTCTCAGGAGGACAAGCCATCTGTACAGGCAACTGTGGGAGTGTGCCCTAATTATACCTTTCTCCCCTTTCCTCTCCCACACACTTCAGCAGCTCCCATTAGGTAAGGAATGTCAATTTATTCATAATTACATCCGCTTGATGTGACTGTTTCCACGGCCTTTATCATATCTCTGCACTTCCAGAACATCAGCTCTGTCACACCTGTAATTTATTCTCGAGCTGTAACGTAGCTCTTGGAATGATGCCCAGGTTTGACTTCAAGCAACAATGAATTCACAAGGTCCCTAAGCAAATGGCTTCAATTTTAAGTTACCTTTGCTGCCTTAATTTGCCCAGCAAATCTTTTGTTTTCTACTTGGCATATCTCATTGCATCACGTTCTGCCAGGTTAAAAACACTATGACAGCCACTTTTTCCCAGCCTGCTATTTGTAAATGAGGGGGCAGCTACACCTCAGCCTTATTTTGGATAAACCAAGTAGAAGGAGTTTGCTACTGCCGTCATTGAAAGGAGGACTTCACAGAATTTAAATGCCCTCCACGCAAACTCATGGTATTTGGCACTGGTGACCGGCAGAGGTGAATCTCCCTTCTCCTGTGTTTCCTGGAATAAATTATCAGACAGGTAGGTTACAGCTAGTTACCTGTTTCCTGTTTCATGGCTGTGCTGAAGATGCTCTGGAAGTCAAGAAATCCATTCAACCCAATCCAAAGTTTCTTTCCAAAAGGTGATTTCCTGTCTTTGTGTTTGTCCTCATGCATTGGTCACAACTTGCTTGGGAAATAATTGTGTGGCTGCTTTGCCTCTTTGAGGAGCCCAGCCAGAGCCCACCTCCCTTGTGACGGAGAACGCTGAGCGCAGAAAGTGATTAAATGTTTGCCTAGCAAGTTGAGCAGCGTGTTTAGCTGCCTGGAGGGAAAGCAGGCTTGTGGGACTTGAGCTAAGCTCATTCATTTTCTGATCCCTGAACTAATCTAAATGAAAAAATGAAATACAAAATGAGAGCTGTTCTGCAGTCTCTGCAACTCTGCCTCTAATTGGCAAAGTCCAGGCAAGGCCCCAGGTGTCCCTGAGAAAAAAACAGCGTGGTTTCCTTGGGAGGCCTGGGGGGCACCAGGATCTCAAGGCCATGGGGCAAGGAGCTGGATGGAGGCTCCTCTGGGAGGGGCATGGGTTGGCTCCAGTGGAATAGAGAGCCAGGAGTGCCACCTCCCTCCTGCAGCAAGAAGCTTTCTAGATGTCGCCTTTCCCTGACCTGCAGGTCACAGCAGATCTCAGGTCTGCATTCCCTGTGGCGCTCTCCTGTGCCACCTCTCTGCTGCCATAGGGAGAGGTGGGGAAATGCTTTGCCAACGGGGGAGCTTCATTGGCAGGGCAGGCAGGTCTGCTTCCATGTTTAACTTGTCATCTTGCTCCTTCTCCCCTGTTTATATCTGGTATTCACATGTTGCCAGTTCAATCAAAAAAAAGGGGGAGATGAGTTATTCACACCCAGGAAAAGGGAGCATGGACCCTTGCTTCTGGGATCCTGACAGCAAATACTGAACATGGCCAGGGATCAATTAGTAAGAGCCCCTGGGACAGCTCCTGTTGGGCAGGAAATGCCAGCCCCAGACGTGCCCTGTTAAGGACATTTGTCAGTGTGTAGGAGCTGACAGCACAAAACCAAGCATGGTGCTAAACAGCCATGGGGTCTGTTGGGTTCCAGCTCAAGCCAAGCACCTCCAAGTGAAATGGGAAAAAGGCACTGGGATGTTCTGTTCCACTTGGGAGTGGTTCTGGGTCGAGCCTTTCTAAAGGTGATTTTCCACTCAGAGATGATGGTATTCAAATCTCCTCCTGTTGGAGAGGATTGCCTTGCACCTAAGTCGAGGAAAGCATCTCCAGCATCTGAAATAATGGGAAAGCTCTGGGATCTGTGGAAGAGGCTAAAGGAAGGACAAAGGCAACTACTGAAATTGCCTCCCACTAATGCAGTGGTGGCAGTGTTTCACCCACTCAGTTAGGAGGAATGAATATGAAGATACTTGATAGTGACCAAGTGGGATTTATCGGAGTCAGCCAGCTGCCGTTCATCAGCAAGGGAGGAAAATTATGTGCTGCACCGGGAGAGGAATTTGCAAACCCCAGTACAAAATGAGTAATAAGGGTAAATCAATTGGAGATGCACTGTGCTTTTCCTGGGAACGGCAGAGTGAGCAGCACAGCGTTTAGTTCAATTGGGAGCATTAGATAAAATGCTGCATTTCATATGTAGGCATTTACTGGTATTTCTTTATTTTTAGAAACACTGTTGGCTTTTGTAACCATGCTTCATTTTGGTATGGCAGCAGTATTACTGGGAAGAGAAATAGTGGTGCAGATACTGAGTTTCTTCTTGAGTGCTGTCCCCATGTTTCTCCAGGTCTTGGGGAGAACTGGAGCCAAAGACCTGCCCAATTTACTGCAGCACAGTTGGGTTACCCAAGGATGAGCTGCTGCTGCCATGGTGGGAGCCTCCTGCACATGCCTTTGAGCAGTCACTTTAGGGACATGCTCCCCTTGCCCTGTAAGCCCCCAGGCCTCTGCTTCCTACAGGGAAATATCAGGTTCACCTTTTCCCCAAGCCTGTCTCCTCAGCTTCAGCCAGAGTTTCTCCCTGTGGCTCCTGTGAAAAGCCCACAAGCCTTAGAGCTCTCTCACAGATTTGCTGCCCTGGGGGCTGTACAAACTTCAGCTGCTTGCAGGATCACAGAGAGCATTCTCCAAGCAGGAGAACCTCTCCAATGCTGTATTACAGCTGCCTTTAGAGTGGGCTGGAAAAGTTAAGCCTTCCATGTTGCTTTCCAGGTGTCACTGATGTCCTTTCCCTGTGACCCTCAGCGTTGGCCACCACGGTACAGAAAGGAGACCTGGCACAGGGAAGGTGGCCTTCCTTTCCTGTGCTTGTAGGAGATGGATTAAAATGATGCTTGGGTTTGTTTTTTTCCTCTAACAGAGAACTGTAATTAAATGTCTCTTTCCTTAATGTCTCCTATGGTAATTTGAGACAACTTATTAAAGGCTCGATGGCTGTTCCTGCTGCAGAGCGCTGCTGCCTCCTGCCCAGCACCCCGAGCAAGGTCAGGGGTCTGTTGTGTGAGATGCTGCACTGATACACAGTGAAATGTGACTCTTGCTTTAATAACCTACTTCTCAGTAGGTAGCTGGGACCTGTGAACTCCCAAAGGAGGCCTTTATTGTATTTTTTTTGAGATGTTCCCTGAAATAGAGGAATGAGATGAATACCATATTTCTCTGTTACTGTTTGTAAAGAGGAAGGAAAAGCCATTGAAAATATTACTCATGGTTTTCCCAGTCGATGCTCAGGCATGTTGATGGGATGGACCAAAAGAGAAGCTTTCTTCAGTGAAACAGTGCTGCTCAGTAGGAAATTTCCTATATGAAAACCTCCCCAAGTAAGGGCAGGAACACAGAGATTAAGTGTCAACGTGAAGCTTCAGTTGTGGAAAGGAAAATAAATGACAGCTCCGAGGAGAAAATGAGATGTAATTCAGCATGCTTTAGCATGCATACTCTGCTAGGACTTCCAGCACTCAATCAGACTTCCTATCCTTTGAAAAAATAAAAAACTGCAGTCAATTAAAAATCAAATTGTCCCATGTGGATGAGTTCAAGTGACTAGGCTGTTTTTTTAAAATGTTTACTTCATGCGCTTACACTAATTGAAATGCTAGTTATATTGAATGAGTCTTTAAAAATGCCCTGGCCTCACTATATCCCAGCAAATGTCACAGGGAAAAGCATATTTAATTATAGCCTGCTTCAGGAAAAAAAAAAATTAAAAAAAAATCAAGTTTAAATTAATTCTAATGTCTGTTTGAAAAATATAATAAATGTTAGACGAGGTGAGGAAGCATGAACAATCATCTGCAGCTTTGCAGGATACTGCTTTTGCAAATTCATGGAAAGTTTAAACCCATTAGCATCTTGAGTCCTTTGCAGAGGAATTTGAGCAGAAGTTGTAAATGTTCTCCTGCCCTGCTGGCGGTGCCCTGGGCACCAATGCCCGCCCTGGGCTTGGTTACCTGAGCCTTCCTCCTGACCAGGTGGGAGGAAGGTTGGATGCTGTGCTCTTATTCTACTCTGGGAAGCAGGGACTTGGTGGAGGTGGGTGCTGAGCCAGGGCTCATCAGCCTGGAGCAGCATCAAGGAGTCCGTGTGGGACAGGGGATGCAGGGGGGTTTAAATCTCCGTGAGAGGGGAGGCTGCAGGTTATGTGTGGCCCTTGGCCACCAGGAACACAAATTTGTTCCCTTTACAAGTGCCAAAGCAATAAAACATACTGGAAGAGCCATCCCAGAATGCCTGCCAGCCTTCAGATGAGTTTATACAGAAGCTGATGTGTAGCCAAAGTGGGAGGACTTTTACTGCCATTAGCAGATGTTGGTGGCTGCCACTCTAAAAATCAGCTCAGCTGTAAATCAGTTTTTCTACCTCTGCAGGATTATTTTTTCTTTCTGTAGTTTTCACTGTTCTCAGAGCAGCATCAAATTCTTCTCTATCACCCTCTCCCTCCTCCATTCTTTCTTGTGCCTCTGCCAAAAATTCCAGGTTTCCCATCATGAGCATCAAACTTGCAGCAGACCCTGAAGTCGCGGTGCTCTGGATGCAGAGGAGCCACCGGAGAGCCAGAGGAGCTGCAGGGCCAGTGCTGGATCCCCTGGGACCAGCCTGCTGCCCCTGCAGGGAGCTGTCAGGAGGCTCAGCCACAGCGGGGTGGGGTGCCAGCTGTGGGTGACAGCCTCTCCACACAGCAGTGAGTGTAGGAGGAGAGGGGACGCTGCCTGACTGGAGTAATGGCTTGGATGCATCTCGCAGTGTATGAGATAAATCAAAAAAAATCCTCCTGCCAGCTGAAGAAAGGCATCATCTGCTTTGTCCCTGGCTGCAGACTCAAGCTGTTCCCAAAACTGCCCTGGCTGGGTTGCTCTGGGACACTGCAGTTCAGCCCCACTGTTTGGAGGGACAGAAGGACGGTCTTGCATTGAACAAGCAATTCAGCAGGGCTGTTCTCAGTGCTGGCCTCCTCACCCCTGTGCACCCCCAGTGTCCCTGTGCCAGCCCCTTCCAGGTGCCACGGGCCTGGCCAGCCTCCCTGCCCACCCAGACACCCAGAGCTGCCATCTCCCTTTTCCCTGGATGAACCTGAGGAGGGTTTCTTGTTCTCTTATTGGTCTGGCCCCTCTAGCAATCCCTTTAGAGGAGGGTGGAATTGCCCACCAGCACAAAGAATAATACATAATACATTTATGTGCTGGTCTGGGACAGCAGGCATCGCTTCCCATGAGGTAGATAAGCCGGAGATCCCAGACTGAGCCAAATCGCTTTGGGCTCAGGGGATTTTATTCACAATAATTTCTCCCCCCCTGGAACAATTTAACTTGTAACAGATGAGCTGGGGTTTGTTTATCTGTTGTTTCCATAGTTGTTATGCTGTGACTGGCAGATAGACTTTAGACACATGGTTACTGCTTTGTAATCTTTAATCACGCTATTTTGGGATTTTAAGGACAATGATCCAAAATCAATATATATATTTTCCCAGAATAAGCAGGCCTTTGCCAGCCTTGGCCTGTGAATCTGGCTTCCTCCAGTATGTTCAGAAACACTATCTTAGGGGTTTTTTTATTCTGTCTCTTTTTCATTTTACTTTAGAGGTGTCTCTTTCTGCATTGCCTTCACCTACTACTGGGAATTGGGCTTTTATTTTGTTTTTGTTCCTTTCTTTAGTTCTGCTTCTCTTTATTTTTTCTCTGCGAGCTCCTGTACTGTGATAAAAATTTCCTTCAGTTAGATGAGATGAATCCCATCCTGGTTTCAGATGATGGTGACCAACTCGTGTGTAGACCATGTCATCCATGTGACCAGCTCATGTTTACCTGTGTTGTAAAGCCTCCCTTTTGATTTGATGGAGAAAAATATCCTCTCCTAGGACACAAGTCATGCCCTCCTAAGTTAGATCTCTAAGCTAGGTGAGCTGAACTGCATCCCAAAGGTGCCTGTTCTCCTCTATGAACACATGGCTGGTGCTGCACAGTCAGTGCAGACTCAGTTTTCCATCCAGGCTGGGGCAGAGGAGTCCAGGTGCTGAAGCTTAAGATGTTTTCAGCTCTGGGACAGAAACTTGCTACTTGAAACAAACCGCTCAACATTTTGTTTTCCTCAGACCTCTAGCTTGCCTCTACCTATGACAGAAATGAATTCCTGCTGTGCTAGCTGAGTTCAGCAATGAGCTTGGTTACATTTTCTTCCCAGCCCTTGTATTGAGCCTCTACCCACTCCCAGAGCTATCCAGGTTATAAGAGACCCTCACACTGGTGTTTTACTCACCGAGAGCCTTGACTTCTGGAGAGATCCCTGCAGCTGTTTTCTCATCTCACCTCTGTACTGGAGCCACCTGCTCCTGCTGGGGCTGGACCTTTGGGGATGCTTCCAAGGTGTGTTTCTGTGGGGCTGCACTGTGCTCTTGTCAGAGCTGCAGAAGTCCACATGTACTTTCACACTGGATGGAAAACCCTTTCTGCAAAGACACTGGACCTTGCAAATCTTGTCTTGGATCTTGCAATTCTGGCTCTGCACCTGCCCCTGGTGTTGGGATATGCCCACTCAGTCCACCATGGGTTTCTGGCCAGGATTTGCAGCTGTGATCCTCAGCAATAGTGAATCCTTACTGAGCTCTTTTTAGCAGTGGCTTTTCCAGTTTGGTGTCTCTGACAGCCCTTATAACCTACCATTAAACTAGGCATTTCAGTATACTGAGTTAGATGTAAATCTCCCATCTTAGACCTCAGAAGTTTCTGTCTTTATATGATAGTGATATCCCTCCAACATTTTTTTGTGAGACTGCAGTGTTCTCTTTCTTTTTGAGTGTCACCTAATTACCAGCTCTTCTCACTTAGCTGTAGACTATTGAGCAAGACTAATCTTTTTGACTGTGAAAAATTATATTTGTTTTAGAGCCATGCTTTGCCTGTCTCCCTTTTGAGCATGTCTTCATAAAAATAAAATCTTGCATATGCTTCTGTTGATGGTATTTCTGGTGCTGGACACCTTCCTGTCTCTTGTTTTCCAAATTCCTACAGGCAAGAGACAAGTGTTATAATCCATTATTTAATTTCATATCTCATTTCTCCTTCACTCCTGTCAGTTTTATCCACTTGATGCCCTGTGCTCTCGAAGCTCCATGAGTCCATGGGTAATTTCCCTGCAGTAAAGACAAGGAAAAAGTTTTTTTTGAGGGAAAACAGTGATTTTAGTAAGTCCCAATACCTTGGCCTTTCCTAGAGCATTGGATCTTGCAGCCATAATACATCAGTGATGGAAATCCACATCTGGTGTGGCTTTCCCCTGTCTGGTCCCACACTGCAGCATGGGATTAACTAATGCAGCACCATCTTTGGGAGAGCAGGTGAGGCTGTGACATCCTGAGATATTTGGGTGCTTGAGAAGACCAGAAGATTGCTCTTGACCCAGGAACCTCAGACCCAGCTCGGTGCATCCAGAAATAGAGGCATGCTGCTGGTTTGAAACACCCATCCTTACCTGGCCTGCTGCAAACAATAAACCTGTGGCTGGTGCGTGTCCTTCCTCCTGGATGATTGCTGAGAACTGCCCAGATGGAAACAGCAATTCAAGCCTGCAGCTGGATCCTCTGCTATACAAAATCCTGAAATGACAAATGAAGGTTTCAGAAACAGGTACAGTGTAAGTCCAGAGCTGCCACAGAGCGTTTTGTGTACATGCTGTTCCCCTGCCTGATTGCCCTTCGTGGGTTATGATGCTTTTTCTTCCCCTCCCCTATTATGTGCAGTGAAAAAATGGCTTGTTCTGAGCATTTGAACTGATAGTTGCAGCCCTCCTAATCCACAGGAAAGAGAGGCTGTAATATTTATTAGTCTGTCAATAAGAATTGCCTGAAGAGGGAAAAAAGGAGGTCTGAAATACAAACACAGAAAACAAACAACATATATATAGCTGACACATATTCCTCACGAATGAGCAAAGAGGAAGCAAACTGGTGTGTCCATGGTGTAGAAATAAGCTGCTACAGTGAAAGCAAGAGGAGCATTATCACCTAAACCCTCACAAAAACTGCAAATCAACATTATTCTCAGCTGAGCCACTATAAAAGAGGCACCTCTGCATTCCATTTCTAAATTAATTTGAGTAAAAGCAAAAACCCCAACCAACCCCAACCCACACATGCCAAAACCCTGACAAATATCCAGCCAGCTCCTGTTCCTGTTGCAGTGGGGATCATTGCTAATTTTTCTGTAGAATGACTTGGTGCCAGACTGTTATCCTGATGCTTTTTACTTGGGCTGGAAATGTCCTGCAGCTCCTTACTTCCCCTCTCCAGAAGCAATGAGGAGTACTTCCCCCTTCCCTCCCCATGCCATGGTTGATTGTTTAACATCCTGGGAAATGGAACAGAAGGCATCAGATAGAGGGGAAATAGTATTTCCTTGTGATGCCAGAGACAAGGTCATGGATGCATCAGGGGCCAGGCATTTCTGCATGTTTATTAGCAACAGATTTGGTTTGTTGGTGGCTGCATGTTGGATTAATGCTGAGTCCTGCACTGCATAAGCAGCATGGATAAGGTGAGGGGTTTCTGGTGAACATTTAATGAAATAATTTCTTGCACTAAGCTGAATCTGAAGAGTGTTTTCTCACAGTGTCATAGTGAAACAATGAGAATGAAGGACGTAGGTACCCAATCACTGTGAATGTCATTTGACTTAGAGCATTTTTGACTCTGAGCAAGTGCTGCAAGCAGAGCGTGGGGTGATGATGTGAGCAGAGATGCCAGCTTGGCAGGGGAGAGCTGTGGGTCCAAACACAGCAGGACAGAGGGGTGCAACGTGTGCCCCCACCAGGGACTCAGATCTGACATCAAAGCTCAGGCTTTGCCCCAGTGATCCAGCCAAAGGCTGTCCTCTGCCACCATGGACATCTCTGGGCAGTCTCCAAATCTAAATTCACCCAGACAGTGGGTGACTCTGGGGACTGGAGAGTAAAAAGCTGTGGGGGGAAATGGAGTGCAGAGACTGGGGACCAATCTTGGTGGGGAGCTTGATCCTTGCCTGAGAGAGAGCACAGCATTGGGAGCTTCAAATGTCAGAGGCTGAACCCACTGGCTTTGGTAGGAACTGTGAGTGGGCTCATGATCAAGGAGAGAGGAGGAAGAAAACAGCAGGAATATGTCAGGGTTAGGGGAGGAATGAAAAGTGATAAAAGGAGAAAGCACTGCATAGAGAGCAAAGCAGAAGGAAGATCCTGCCTGTCCACAGCCCTTCTGGTGCAGCTCCTCCCCTGGCTGTGGCCACACTTTCAGCTCAGCATGCCAGGATGTTGTGGCCATGGAGCTGCCTTTGCTCAGCAGTGATGGCTGAGTGCTGTTGGCCACATGAGAAAACACAGCATTTTTTGAGTGGTAAAATAGAAAATTAGAATGTTACATGGGTTTTAGGTGCTTTTTGGAGTCAAGTTCCAGTCCTAGCCTGGAGACCTTGGGTCTGGCAGGTGGCTGGTTCCTCATGACAGTGTCATGCTCAGAACAGCATCTCAGGCTCCTGCAAGCACACAGCTCCAGGTCTAACTCCCTAAATTGACCTGCTGCTTGTAATTTGAACATCCCAAGTTGAGATTCCATTAGGCAGGTGTATTGGGTCTGACTGAGGTAAAGCTCACAGCCCTTACTGTGCTGTGCTTTGCATTGGTAGCTGGATGGGTGTTGGTAACAGAGCAGGGTTTTGGCTACTGCTGAGCAGCAGTGCCCCTCTGACATTCCTTCCCTCACCAAAGGGGATGGGAGTGGGCAAGGTCCTGGGAGGGGACACAGCCAGGCCAGCTGACCCAAATTAGCCAAAGGGATATTCCATACCCTATGATATCAGCTCAGATACATTAGCTTAGGGAGAGAGGAGGAGGGAGGGCATTCATGAGTTTTCAATATTTCCCTTCTGGAGGAGCTGTTATGCATGCTGAAGCCCTGCTTCCCAGGAAGTGCCCAAACATTGCTGCTGCTGGGAAGTGGAGACTGACCTTTTCGTCTTTAGCTCTTGCACATGCACATCCCCACTTGTTCCTTTCTTCTTGCTGTAGAAAAACTTTATGGCCTGGACTGAGCAGTGCGGGGAGCAGTGCACAGGGCTCCACAGGTCCTGAGCACATCAGGCCAGCTGGAGGCACTGAGGTGTTCTGTCTGTAGCTCCTGGACAGCTTGGCAGCGTGCAGTACAGCCTCATGTCACACAGTGACCCACAGCCTGTGCTATTGCCTGGGTCTGGCTTTCACAGGGAATGAAAAATGGGTACTTTGAGGGAACTTCTCCCCTATTTCATCCAGCCCATCTTTGGTGGATACATTCACATAGTGGATGTACCTTCTCTGCCCATAGAACAGATAGAGTTCTATAGGTACAGCTATAGCAGGTGTATCTGCTCTCATGAAGGAGTGTGGGACAGGGTCTCTGGCTGGTTTTACAAGAGCATGAAGTCACTTTTACACAGTAAAGGCAGTTGTGTGCAAACAGCAAGTGCCACCACTGCACCTGTAGTGGCACATCATTGGGGTACCCTTGGCTTATTTGGCTTCTCAAGCACTGTCTGCAGTGGAAGAGAATGCAGATGGTAGGTAGGAAAGGAAAATGAGATTCTTATTATCTGTGAGCCTGAAATGCATAATAGGAGTACTGGGTTCTCCCTCCTGCCCCATGTCCCCATATCTATACTCAGTTTTAGCTAAGCCACTGCTTGGTTTTGTGTATTTATAGAGTATTTGTAACTTCTGCAGTGCTCTTTTCTCCGCATGTGTAGCAGAAGTTGTAAGTGATTTGAAGCGAGGTAGCCCACGAGTGAAACGCCAGAGCTTGAGCTGACTACATTTCATTTGGGTTTCTTTCGCTTCTCAGCTCTGGACCAGCAGCCAACTGTGACTCAGGTTCCAGATAAGCAGCTACAGACAACCAGCCATGGCAGGCAGCCTCCCCTGCCTGCCTGCTGCAGCTCTCGGAACAGATGGTCCCAACAAACACATTTAATAACTTCACATCTTTAGGGTGCAGTGGTCCAAGGCACTCTCAACTCAGGCCAGGAAGGAATCCCTTGTCTTCCATTACTGTCTGCAACCCTGGAGATGACTGTGGATGTTTTTAGCTTGGATGGTTGTGTTGCTGCACTGTGTGTGATACCATGTAACTCACAAGCAGGAATTAACCTGAGCTGCCTAATGTATTCGCTGAAATCATTAGTTTCCTTAATTTTTAAGCTATTATGCTGACAGCTTTTAGAGGGAAGTTTCAATTCTGCTCTAGCTAACCAGTAAAAGTTTCATTTTGTTCATCCTGAAGTTGGGGGACAATTTTGTTTTCTTTCATAGAAGATTTATTTCCTCATTTTTAGGTATACTCACAGGAAATTTAAAAAAAAAAAACATAGAAAAAGGTGGCAGACCTGTTTTCTTCTGAGATTTGGGTAGTTCTGGGAAGTAGTAAGGGAGGGAGATGACAAGAAAGGCAGTGGCAGGGGTGAGGGTGTAGAGGTCACGGAGTAGTGGGACAGAGCTGGAAAACAGCCTGGTCAGGAGGAGGTGGCAAAAGAGAAGTGTGACATATCCTAAGGGTCACCATGTGATATTTAGAAAGTGAAGAATGCATTTAAGCAGCTTGCAGGACAAAAAGCAAGCAGGTAAAGCTGCCTGAGGACAGGCTGAAAAACAACCATCCTACTCCCCTATTTTTGCAAAAGGGGAACAATGTGCATGCTGAAGCCCCGCAGGCTGGAAAGGTGGCATGTTATGTTTAAGACCAGAGGTAACTTCATTAGAGCTGTTATATTTAGCCTGTCTTATAAAGACTATTATTTCTATGGAATATTACATAGAAACTGTTACTATGTACAACACAGTAGAAAAATGTGGTTTCTGTCCCACAGAGCTCACAATCTGCCTCTGCAAATTAACTTTGCTGACAAAGGTTAAATGGGAAGAGGTAGAATGTTTGAATCTGTGAATTATCACGTGGATGGTGAGCTCAGAGAGGGGAGTGGGTCTAGCTGAGAGACCATCTCCTGTCCTGGTGCACCTCTGAGGTGGTGCAGGCTCCCAAGGAGCAGAGCTGGACCGAGGCCAGGCAGAGGGTGACAGTTTTACACAGAAACAGAGGAGATTTGGGGTAAGGATGAAAGTGACTAGCTCTGCTCCAGCTTTGATGACATTTTCAGATATTGACTGAGATTAAATTCCAGCCTGCCTGGATGTTGCAGATGTTACCAGTGGCAAACATGAGAACAGGGCCCTCAGAGAGAATGTAGCATCTCTACCCTCAGAGATGTAGAAAGCTCAGTTGAACAGCCTACCCTGTCTGACCCTGCCAGGGCGTTCAGGGAGGTCAGAGGGTTAATGGTGAGAAGCATTTTCTTTGAAACTGGCACTGAAACTTGTAGCTCAGCTCTCTACTCCCTAGGGAAGGCATGCAGCTGCTGCTTCCCCTCACACGTCTGCCCTGCACCCCAGGGATGCCCCAGAGCCCCCTCCCACCTGCCTGGCCTACACCCAAACATCAGGTCATCTCTCCCCAGAGATGGCCTGAAGGTGTTGGAGGGGCAAGCTTCGGGCTCAGGATGGGACAGAGTCAGCCCTCAGTGAGCTGCCCACCTGAGGAGGTGGAGGCACTGAAGCATCCATCCATCCATCCATCCATCCATCCATCCATCCATCCATCCATCCATCCATCCACATAAGCAGGTGTGAAACAGGAGCTCTGTGGCAGAGAAGAGCCTGATGGAGCCCTCTGGGCTCTCCCCATCCAGAGAAGGGGCTTTGCTGGTAGAAACCACAAGCCCTTTGGAGGTTTGTCTGCAGGAGCTGTGCTCTGGGCAGGGCCCATGTGCAGGGCTCAGGTGCTCACTTTCCACCCACCGGTGGTTTTGGACTCAAGATGCCTCTGGGCTTCATGCAGAGAGCCAGTGCTGGGGAAACCCCCTGTGGTGGGTCTTGGCTGTGGGTGACTTGCTTTTGAAAAGCAAGCAAGCATCACCTGGAGGAGTGCCAGACAGCTGTGAGCTGAAGCATTACCCAGCTCTGCTCACAGGAGGAAGCCTGGGTGCCTTCTCAGTCTTCCTCATGTCCTGCAGGAGCTGCACCAGAGTCCCACCAGACCCTGTGAGGGGTGTGCAGGCCCTGTAGTGTTTATTAAGGGGGGCTTTTGGGAAACCCTCAACACTGATAGCATCAGGGGCCATGATTTAGATAGGCAGAAGTTGCTGCTATCACTCAGCTGAGACAGAGGTGAGCTGAAAGAGGCATCGTTTTGGCAGCACATCACTGATCAGTCCAGGCAGTGGGTGGGCAGGAGCCATTCAAGGTGTCAGGTGATGGCAAGGAGCAAAGAAAAACTGCAGGGAAATTGTTAACCTTGGCTATAAATACTCTTAAATAACCACAAACTGCATGCAGTGGTAGCTTAAGGTGATGCAAACAAATGGTCACTCACCCAAGTCCTGAGCAGAGCTCCTAAACCACAATTAACATAAATATGCTCTACTTCACGAAGCCAGAGTTTTATTCTATTGTTCTCTATTCAGATTGATATTACAATGCTAGAATGTGTCTCAGCACAGTCAGTGCTAGACAGAGCAGCTGCCTGATTCTGTGTCCCCAGCAGAACCTGAATGTTGGAGAGGAAAACTCCTCCACTGGCAGCACACCTGTCCATGAGGTGGTTTCACAGTGTGCTTGCTGAAAGGAAGAGATCTGGAGAATGGCTTGCACTTTGTTTTCCATCTGGGAAACCATCCTGGTACTGCAAAACCTAATGAGAGGTGAGCCAGAGGAGGAAGGCTGGTTAGGAGAGGCTCAGGGATTTATTCCTTGAGGAAGTGGGGCTGTGCACCTGGTGTCAGAGCAGCAGCACATTAAGCTGCCTCTAGTGAAACGTGTATCCAGCAGTGGGAGATGCCAGGGATTTCTTAGCTGGTAGCCTCAAGTTCTGGTGACTGGTTTTGTTACCCCTCTCAAAAATATTTTTTTTTTCCCAAGCCTCCCCTAAAATCAATCAGGTTTTGGTCACTGGGAGCTGGAACATCCTACAGACCAAAACAATTCTCTGCTTGCTTCAGCTTAACTTCGAGTTTGCTATTCCCCTGCTGTAGACTCTGCTCACCTAAACAGTAAGAAGGTAGTTCTTCGAGGCATGGATGTTAAACAGAAACCTCCTCAGATTCAGATTCCTACTGTGCATTTCTGCAGCCTATGACCAGGTTTGCAATATGAGTGGGGAACCTGCTTGGCATCTTTTGTGCCAAGAAGCACCTTTACTGAGAGGAACCCTCTTCATCTGATTTCCAGCAAGTGTCTGAGGGCACCCAGATTTGAGGAGGTCATGATTTATGTGTGTCGACACTTGGTTAGCTGGCAGCTCCAGGTTCTGTGTGGAGAAGCATCTCATCCTGAAAATGATTGTTTTAATTTCATTCTAAAGGTAGAGGATATTAGAACCCAAAGTCTTAATGGCTCATGATAAAATATGGAATAGCAACTACCCATTACATTTGTTATTGTCTCTTTCTTCCGTAAATCAATATAATTGAATTTCTCCTAACTTCCCCAGTATTGCGTGCAGCCGTGTGCAATCACAGGGGACATTGCACAAAGATGAATAAGCACAATGCCATTCTAAATGAGCAAAGCACCCAGTAGCCTCTCTCTGAGATTTGTTTTGCAGCACACTCACGTTCTCCTGAGCCGGCCCGACTCTGTCCTAGGGGGAAGGCTCCTTTCCCTGCAGCATCTGGGACTTTCTGCAATATTTAGAAGTAGCATATGGAATTCTCATTGCCAGGAATGTCTCAGTCTCAAGAGTAGATGAGAGCCTCTGCTGTAAAGGTTTTTCACTGTCAGTGAATTCATTCCCAAGTGAAGCTTGTCTCTGCCTCAGTTTCCCGAGTTGTGTGACTTCACCAGGACCTGGTTTCTCATCTGACTTTCTTAATTTCTTGCCCTTCACTCAGGTTTCTTTGTTTTTTAAAATTAATGCTGTGGAAAACCCAGGTTCTAAGGTCCTTTCTGCTGTTCCTGCTACACAGCTGGCACATCTGCCCACCCCCTTCCCTCTCCCTGCCTCTCCTCAGGGCAGAGCCGTGTGATGGCTCTTGCAGCGCTTCCCGTCCCTGCCTGTCACAGAGCTCACCAGAAGGGTGCTAGCCCGTCTTACAGAGAGGGGAAACCGAGGCATGGAGCCAGGTGCCTTGTACAGGATCATCAGGAGGCAAAGGTGGTGCTGGAAGCAGAGCTTCTGTTTCCTGAGCTGTAGGTCTGTGCTCTCACCTCTGCCGCTCCTCGCTCGGCTGCCTGGTACCCACCTCAGTGCAGGGCTGGAGGCAGGGATGCTGCAGAAGCTCACCCTGAGCACGGCTCCTCCAGGCCCTTGCAGCAGAACCCGGCTGCCTCCTCTACCCCAGGGAGATGCCAGGTTTTGCACATTTGTAATTGCCCCAAGGCTCCCGGGGGGACCCCAGGAGGAAGCAAACAGCATCTTGAATGCTGGGGATTCCCCAAAGGGTGTCCAGAGCTATGAGCTAAAATGCTGGGGTTTCACTTTCCATACTGTCTTCACTGCAAAGCCGATGGGCTGTGCCTGTCCCTCCTGATCCTGCCAGCAGCCAGCTCAATTCTTCCCATCTGGACAACACACATCTCCTTTCACAGCAGCACTTGGGACACTGAACCAGCTTTCCATCCTGAGCTGCTGTGTACTGAGATGCAGAGCAAATCCACTCGGATTTGGAGCACTGGTCTGTGCTCAGGCACTGCAAACCCTTCAGAGCAGCTCTGACATGCAGCTTCTCACTGAGCCTCATCTTTAATCCCAGCAGGACAGAGGTGGGACCCCTGCACTTGTGCTTGACCAGTGATGCCGCTGCCTCCAGATACTGCTGCATATCGAAATGGACACGTCCTGGAGCTGGAATGGATTACAGCCAGTGCCTGCGAAGAGGGGCTGCCCGGGGTCCTGCTCCCCACCCCATGAAGAAGGGCTTTACTCCCTCAGCAGCCCAGGATGAGGGACACAGGCTCTCTTCCAGGCTGGCTGCAAAGCAGGCTAGTACACTTATCAGTCATCAAGCTCCTCCCCCATCTCCAAGAAACCCCCTAAAAATCCCAAACCACCATAAAAATGTGTTGGCAGAATGGGAGCGAGTCATGCATTGCTATTTGGAAAACACGATCTTGTTTTCAAAATAGATTAATGATGGGTTTGGTGCCGGGGAGTCTGCCCTCCCCAGCCCCCCCTTGGAAAAGCATTGCAGGCAGGTCTGCAGTCCAGCAGCAGAACTTCCTAAAAAATAAATACAAGCCTGGCTAATAATAACAGTGCCACTGCTAGTACTACTAATAGTGTGCTTCTGGCTGGCAAGGTCTGTGCCTTTACAGACTGCTCTGAATGAGAGGAGCCAGGGATGGGGAGGTGACAAGCCCAATTAACTGGGACCCACCCCGGCAGGGGCAGTGGTGTCACCTGATGGAAACTTAATGGTGAGGTTAAACGGCTGCCTCACAGATCCAACACAGTTCGTGCTGCTCTGAGCAGGAGCTAATTTGTCAATTTTTGAGGCTTTTCCCACTTGTCTTACTGGAGGCCAGGCTCTGGTCTTGCCCCATAGAGCCAGACCAGCTGGAAGTGTTATGAGATCCAGCAGGTAATGGAGATGAAGTGATGGAAAAAGCCACTTGGATATGCCCTAAGCAGCTTTTTTCCTATTAGGGCTTGTCTGGGGTAAGGAGAGCAGAGGAGATGTTGGGTACATTTATCTGACAGAAATTCTCTTTTGCAGATGACCAGCACCTGCACCTAGACAATTTTGCCTGGTGATGGTCTGGTCTGGTTGTCCTGGTAAAACCCCACCAGTGCTGCTCTACCCAGATCACAGAATTATGGAATGGCTTGGTTTGGAAGGGACCTTAAAGACCACCTTCCACTAGACCAGGTTGCTGAAAGCCCCATCCAACATCTCCAGGGACGGGGTAGCCACAGCTTCTCTGGGTAACCTGTACGAGTGCCTCACAGTAAAGAATTTCCTCCTAACATCTCATCTAAATCTCTCCCCTTTTACTTTGGAGCATTTTATTCTGGCACAACTAATTGTGGCATGATCTGGCCAGCCTGAGCACAAGTGCTGCTCAGAAGGATTGATGCTGTGCCTGGCCATGAAGGATTTCAGCGGCACTTCTTGGGGACGCAGGGCAGAGCGGGGCTGGGGGATTGCAGTCACATGCTGCTACTGCAGGGCTGGAGGAGAATTAGTAAAATTTGCTGCAGGATTCCCACACCCTTGCAGCAGAGACTGGCACTGCATCCCGAGGGCCTCTGATTCAGCTCTTTCTCCCCTTGGTCTCGATTGCTAGCACTGTTTTTTATCAGATGCTACGGACTATAAAGTGATTTTCCTAAAAGCCGCTATTCAGAGCAATTCCCTCCCCCACCCCCGATGCTATTATTTAATGAAATCAATACACAGCGTTGTTACATGTTATGTTGTTTGTAAGCTATAAGCTTTCAAGCTAGGAATTAGAACAACATTATTCAAAGCCTTTTCAATTTGCTGTGCCTGCCAACTTATATGTTGATTATGGCATTTTGTCCAAATAGCATCAACTTGCTAAATGATAGTAAGAAGTTTAGGTGTGTTAACAAGAAGGATTGGAGCCTGTCATCAGGATTCACCTGCATGACAGCAGAGATGTGACTTCATATACTTTGTTTTTCCTACCTGTTCCTCAGTTTGCTTGCATGCATGCAAGGCACAGGCTCCTTCCAGGCACTGTCAGACCACACCATGTGCTGACTGCTAAAATGAGAGCCAAGGTGTGAGCCTGCAGAGGCTCTGGAAGCTGCACCCAGGCTGTGCCAAGTTTCCCTGAGCTCTGTGCTGTGCCAAAGGATCATGATGGAGGCTGTAACACTGTCAGTGTGTCCTTGCCCAGGGGAACCCACCTGGGTCCCTGAAGCAAGGCTGGGCGACGGCTGCTGCTGAAAAAGCCCCTCATCTTCCCCTTTCTGAGCTTTTTTTTAATCTGTAATTTTACAGGTGCATTAGTGCAGAGTCCAGAATTGAACTTCTCTCCCTTCTCATAGGCAGGAGGTAGGGGGGCAAATATTATTGATAGAATGGCCTCAGCTCCCTGAATGAAATTCCCTGCTCATTCCCTGCTCATTCAAGTGACAGGGCTGCAGCCACGCTGGCTCTTAGTGCTTCCAGCAGTGCCCCACAGACCCAGCAGCAGCGCTGCAGCTCTCAGTGCCAACATGATATCTTCATTCAAAGCTTTCCCTTTTGAAACAAAGCCTCTGTAGTGAGATAAGATCTGAGGAGATGCTGTCGGGTTAGGGGCTCAGTGAGGTGATGAGTGAATGAATTGCAGCATACAGCCCCCAGCTCCCACAGATCCTTTGCATTTGTTTATGCAAAACATTTTATCTACATGAGAAAGTAGCAGCGCATCCCTCCCCTTCCTGGGCAGACCCAAAACGGTGTGTGTAAGTGATGGTGGGAGAAAGTGGGGCCAGGAAAGGGGGACAGAGGAGACAGATGCTATCAGGGATGCAGGGTCTGTCCTGTTTTGCCAGCACCATTATGTTGGTTGGATCAGTGGCTTTTCACTCTTCTGCTGCCAGAGAATATCTGTGCTGGCAAATGTCCCAGTGCTGATGCAGTTATATCACTTGAAAAGGAGTTTGTTGGCATTGTTTGCTATCTCTTAAGAGCCAGCCCAAGATATTCCAGCTGAAGGAGGTTGCAATAAGCTGCATTTCCTTAAGGGTGTTTGCTGAGAGGTGTGACCTGTATCTGGGGAAGGTGGGGGTGCTTGGCAAGGAAAAGATATCCTTGTAAAAACATCAGTCCACCAACCACTTGCAAATTCATATACATTTCTGCTACTGAAACAAAAATCAAGGAAACAAACCTCAGGGGTTTGGGGTGCTCTCCTGCATGCTTTTTGAACCTCTGCCCTTACTGGGAGAGCCAGAAAATTGAAAGCAGGAAAAGGGGAGCAGTTTCATATTTATGAGAACCACTAAGCCACAAAGACCAAGGGCTTTACCAGAGGAGCTCTAGGAGGTCCTGTGGTGGTGGTGAATGGACCATTCCAGGCTTTGCAGGATGTTACTACTGGTCTAGCAGTGAATGGGAGTCCCTGGTTATGAACTGTCCCCCTGGTGCTAGTGGGCCAGCCCAGAGCAGCCCACAGAGGTGAATTCATGCCCACAGAGAGATGTCCCATTTGAGGTCTGTGATGCACACTTTGCTCTGCTCTTGTTCAGCACCCTGTGAGAAGGTCCAGGTGACACATGTCCTGCTTCTCTGCCCTCAGTTCTCACAGAGGACCAGAAATTGCACAAAAGATGGTTGTGACTCAGGCTAAATGACTACTGTGCAAGGGATACTATGTGCTCATATTATCACTCTGTCCCCTTCAGATTTTTAACTCGTTTGACCAAATGAGACAAAATTTCAGGAATCTCAGAAATACTGAGCTCCCTAAGTTCCATGAATATGAAGACCTGTTACCACTCCTAACACAGGAAAGGAACAGCAACTCATCTTTCTCTGTGTGTTTGGTAAGAATTGAGCTTCACCTTTAAGATGTTTGTAAGAAACAAAACTTTTTGCTGTACACAGTACTATTTGTTTCTTTGATTGATTGCACTTGTCTGTTTTACTGTATGAAGATCCCAAGTAGGGCTCCATGACACTGAGACTCAGGGTTTATTCAAAGCCCAGGGGCAGGACAGCCTTTCCATCTGTGCTGGACCTTGTTGTGCCATGGTACTTTGGGAGGAGAGGGACGAACAGGGGAGCAGCTGCTCTTCAGATGTCCCCTATGGACAAACCTTGTAACATAGCCTGGAGATGCTGGCCTGCACTGATGGCCTGGAACAGGAACAATCAGGTGATACAGACCAAGACAGCCCTGGCATTCATCAGGGTGATTTGGCTGTCTGTGCCAAAACCCAGAGCAGTGAGTTTAGAGAGACCCCTGACCTGACCTGGACCTGGACCTGACAGTTTGTTTGCTGTGTAAGTCTGTTGGGAAGAAAGGTAACAACAACCTGAATATGCCTGGAGAAGTCAAATTTGGATGATGATGGATTGGTAGAAAGCAGGCTGATGATGTGCTGTAATTTCTCTCTTGAATTTTGGAAGGATTAGTGGGTGAGGGAGCTTTAGACACTGCTCATGGCAAGGCACCAGAATACCTGAGGATTGCGTTCAAAGCCTGATTTTGTGCTGCTGTTGTAAACCAGTGCGGGAACTGACGTGGATTTGCTGGTGCTGGTGGTGCTCAGCAGGTATTTCAGGGCAGTGATACTAGAGTGGGGCAGGGCAGCATGGGCTGGGTGTCACACAGACACACACTGCTGGCATGGAGGGGACATGCCTCTGGGGCTTACGGGGCTGGCACGGGTGTTGCAGCATCAGCTGGTTACTGAATCACAGCCTCCAGGGCTGGGAGTGGATTTTTGAAATCCATCTGCCTGCCATCAGTGACCCCAAACAGCAGCAGTGCTGAAGGACAGTCCTTTCTTCATGACATCAAAAGGTGTTCCAAGTCCCTCTGTCACTGGTATCATGACAAAAACCTGGTCCCAAGCTCTCTCAGTTATGAGGTCTCTATGGACTTTAGAGCCTATTTCTGATCTAGTTCATCCATCCATGTGCAGCACCTGGGAATTGCTTCCATTTGGAGCAAAGTTTGATGTCCGTGATCTGGGAGGGTCCAGAGCTGGTGTGCACTGCATGGGTGGGGTGTAACCCTGTGTGCTGGAGTGCACTGATGCAGAAGGCAGAACTCACTGCTCTTGGTGCTTCAGGATACAAAGGCAAGAGGGGCCAAACCCAGCTTGTTAAGGTGTATCACCAAATCAAAGGCTTATCCTGAGGATGCTGGCAAAGACAGTCCCCTAAGCATGGGGGGGTTTCCACCACAGGGTTCCACCCGAACAAAAAGGACACATTTGTTTTCAGGCACTGAAATCAATTAAATATAAACAAAGAATAATAAAAAAAAGAAGGTATTTTTACATAGGAACTTTAAAGTAAGGAAGAAACACTTTCCATTCAAGACCAAATCCAGACACAATTCCCAAGGTGGGAGTTACAATAGAAACTATTTTCCTTTAGTAACATTCACAGAATTCCCTTTATTGCAGTGTAATGGTCGCAGCACACAGCACATTGGCACAAATGACATAGTTTAGACAGAAATAAAACTTGTAGTCTGAATGAATGTCTTTTAAAGTCATCTGTTGTTTTTTTGCCATCTCCTTTCTTATTTAATCTCCTGCTTTACTATGTGAAGTAGAAAAAGACCCCAGCTCAGTGACCAGGGGTGTGTGTGCCTGCATGCAATGAGAAGTCCCGATTACACAGAGACAAGACTCACCCCCAGCAAAGACTGGCAGCCTTTGCTAATGACAAAAGGATGTTACCAGTTTCAGCATCACACTGCTTTTACTCCAAATAATGAAAATGCCTCTATTTTTCTAGCATATTCACTGGATAGATTTTGCCACATCCACTGTATAAGTAGTTTTGCTGCTACTTTCGTGTAAAATCAGCTATTTTTTTTCCCCTTGTAGCTCTGTGTAGATCTTTTCTAGAGTAAGAAGGACGCCCAAAATACAACTGCAGTTATATATCTAGACAAGCATGCAATGGATAGAAAAGGGCCAGGTGTAGCACATGAAACTGTCTGCATTTTCTACCACAATCCAAACACCAGGCTGAAAATATCCCATGATCCTGTCCCAAAATAAAAGGAAAAATCCGCCACAACATGAAGATTTTCTTGCCTTTGTTCAGACTCCCATCAATTCAGAAAACTGCACATTGATGCTATTCATGCTAATTATTATTCCTGAAACAAAACCCACATAGCACAATGTTGGGAATTATTTTCTCCTTTGGGATGGCTTTTGTGGTGAGCATTGTGTTTGCCTCTACAACATATTGTTCCATTTGATTTCATGTAGTTTCATAACTCCTACAAAAAAAACCAGAAACCACAACCAAATCAAAAACCTCCCGCAAAAACGCCAAAAACTTTTGATTGATAACTTAGCACAAATCCCTACTTTCTTCAGCACTATTTTTCACAGCACAAATGATATGCACAGCTCATCCAGTCTTGCAGTCTTGCAGCTTGAAAGGTGTTTGCTGTATTATCTCACTTAGATAATTATGTAGGCACTGGTGAACATCACTTTGAAACAGTCAACAAAGTAAGGTGAAAACCTGAATTATCTTTGTTTTCACACATTTTGGAATGCTGATAGAAAACTCAAGTAGCAACACCGAGAGGAGCATTGTACGTGCACATTTAGCTGTGAAGAGTTGCCTCAGTTCAGCTCCATGGAGCCACAGGAGCAGTTATGAGACCAGATGTTTTTCATTCATTAAACAGCGCTGGCCAGCATGTCATTCTGAGCAGAAAAATGTTGGGATTTCTGGAGATACCTCTTTGTGATGTGAGCTTTGGTTTTATACCTGATCCTGCTGTGTGCAAGCACTGCACGGTTGGACCTGGGGGGTGTGAGCTGGAAATAAACCCCAGATCCAAGGCACAACTGCACACACCTATCAGCCCCCAGGAGAAAGGGTGAATTTCTGGTCCCACTGAATCTGGTAGGAGCCTTCTTATCAGCTTCAGTGTGTTTTACTTTGGCTGTCTGGTTGTTTGGCCTCAAACCCCACGTTTATATGTCTTGAGCAAAAAAAGAGTTCCTGCAGCTGTTGGTAGTAATAAGTCTCTTCAACCAGTCACTAGGGAATAACTTCACTCATTTGGACACACAAAGCCAATGTAATGCAGGGATGTCAAAAAGCAACCATGGCTGGCACCTGCAGGGAGGCTGAAAAAGTCAATTCAGGATGACTTTAGTTCTGTATTGACTTCCCAAGAGCCTTCCCTGCATGAGAATGGTGGGGTTCAGCCAGGAAAATGCTAGAGCCAGCTAGAGGAAAGTGCAATTACAGGTGATGATTATAGATAAGGAGTGTCTCTCAGGATGCCCCTTGCTTCCTGGTCCAGCCCAGAGGAGTTTAGACTGGAAAGCAAGCAGCATGTGGAGTAAGACATGGGTTTAAACTTCAATTTTCTTTTAGAGGTCAGCAATTTTAACACTTCATAGAGATGTCACAAGATCTGTGAATGTGGTTTTTTTGTTGTTTTTTTTTTAGTTTGGTTGTTTGCTTTGTTTTTGTTTTGTTTTTTGTTTTTTGCTTTTTATTTTGGTGTTTTGGCTTTTGGGTTTTTTTTTTTCAAAGGTGAATTTTATTTTTCTTGGAACAATTGAGTTTGGTAGCTTTTCAAGGAAATTAAACTCAGATTTTTTTTTTTCTTCATTTTTGAATGGTAACTAAACTACTATTGCTGGCACTGTGAGGGCTCCTGCTGAGTCAAAGGAAAGCAAAGATTCCTGTGCTTGCCAGCAAAGCTCCCTTTGGGATGAGTCTAGATTGGCAAAGAGGGTTCCATGTGATCCTATATATTTTTATGAATACCTGTATGTATCTGTATCTATCTCTATATATCTATTCTTGTGTCTGTGTATATCTGTAGGAAGACAGGAGATTTTAAAAACAAAAAGCTTAACTCCAGGAAATTAACCACTTATCGAGTCCCAATGGGCACTGCTCATTCAAAAATATTTTCATTTTAAAATACTTGTGTTATTTTAAAAAAAAATATTTCCCATTAAATCGAGATTCAGGAGGATTCTTTCAATAGACTGTGTATTTTTTAGGAGTGTGGAGGGAATGGAAGGTGAGGTAAAGTTATCAGAAGCACCAACAACTCAATGTATGAGCATCACAGTGAGAATTTCAAGAGTGGATTGAATTTTTTGCGGGGTTCATGCCTTGGTGAAAGGTTTTCACTGGTACCATGATGAAAACCTGCCCTTCAGCCCATGTTTTGAATGTGGGACAGAAAGAGCTCTATGATCATTTCTTGTCAATAAGGGTGAATTCTGGGATGGGAAGAGGGAATTTTTCCTGGTACATGATGTACGAGGGAAGAGGCAATTAGTTTACTAGCTTTGTGCACTTTGACCCTTTTATACATGCTAAGTGCTTTGATGGTAGTTTGAGGTTAGAATTAGGATCATCTGTTAGTCAGATTTCAAGTTAATTAAGCAGCCAATCTGCTCACACTGGAAGGGGCTTGTGTATGATTATGAGTCACCCACTTGGGTAACTGATATTTGTTTATTTTTAGGCAGACTATGAGGCACCCAGACATCACGGCAATGGGTTCCAGATCAGTACTTTAAATATATGAAATATACTGGTGATTTGGACCTTGCAGATGAGAGGAGTGTCTGCTTTCTCACAACCTCTCCCTTTGTAGAAGATGAGGTCAGGCTCATCACATGAAGACAAATTCCTTATCCTAAGTATAGTTAAGGCTCATTCCTGAAATATACAGAAAGCATTATTTTGGGATGGATCTGTATGTACTTTTGCAGCCCTTGGTAGGCCCTGTATTTCTAAGTGAAAGAGTTGGTCTTATCTATGGAAGAGTATAAAACTGTGTGGCACTGCTTTAATAGCATCCAAATTTTTTTGTGCTTTGGACCTTTATTCTTGAAACGTGGTGCTGAAAGTGTGGCTCCATAAAAGTACAAGAGGTTGGCAAAAGTGAGGCAAAGAAAGTACAGTAGGATTTGGGAATAGAGGTGGGGGTCTCAGGTACCATTGAAACAACTTGCCTGTCTTCAGAGGTGATTTCACTCTATAATCCCTTTAATGAATGCATCAAGCTCCTTTCCATACTTAATCAAGCTCCTGTCCCTTCCCACCCCAGAACCTCCAGCTTCTCACTGCCATCCTAAATGAATTTGTGACCATCTCAGGCCCATTTGTTCTTGTGCCAGTGCTGACTTTCCTTCAATAGATTTTCTTATAGGGCACATCCCAATTTGTTTTGTTGAGAGCAGGAGGAAAATTTTTGTTGTCCACATTTCTGCATGAGGAATTGGAAACAGAAGGAAAGCTGTGTCTAATAAGGACTTTTCCAGGGGCCAGTGCCTCCTCCTCAAGAGGAGTAAGTACTTTTCTTAATTTCCATTTCTTTTCCTCGATTTTTGCCTCCTCCTTTTCTCCATCTCAGATTTCTCCCACTGGCCTCCTGTTTTGTTTTCTGTGGCACCTGGTGTGTGCATCCCCTGTCACTCCTGTCCCTTTGCTGTGGGTGATCATGGCTCAGACACAAACCCTGCCACCTCTGGGGTAAGGCAGCCGCCCATCTTCTCTGTGTGGAAGGGCAGCAGTGGAGACAAAGGTGACACAGGCTTCATGGCATGTTATTTGCTCTTGGTTATGGGGAAAGCATGGGGTAGAGGGACATAAACACCACCAATTCCCCTGCAGAAGTGACTTTGGACCGTGCAGGATGACAGGAAGAAAGACAGACAGAGTGAAATGGAGACCTGGCAGCTTGTTCACACTGCTGGATACCAGGAGTCCCAAACATTTATCTGTGGATGCGAGATATGGAGCATTAATTAAACTGTGTAAACAATCGTTTATTCATTCTTACTCTATTGCACAGAAAAATGAAATGCTGGGAATTAGGTATCTTTCTGGAAAAGTGTAATTTTTATAAGAATTGCACTAAGCAAAGAGTTGACTTAATTTAGAATCCCCCTTTTATGTATTTATGTCTTATTATTGTATTTTCAACATTGTTTTTGTTTAGTGTATTTTGTGTAAGCAGTCACTTAATTAGCAATGGCTTTATTTAACTATTACAAAAATGATTTCTGTATTTTTATAGTATTTGTTTTAGCATTGTAACTACATAAGCACTGTCCTCTCTTCAGTTTCCAGATGGGAACAGCTGCATTTTCATTTCCTGGAAACGGGTTCTTTTAGGATCGTTCCTTGAGATTATTTTGCTCTATACATTTCACATTTGATCACTTCTGCAATGAAATTTGATGAGTTTTCCTTATAGCAGTTTCCAGTGCAATGGTACTACAGCATCATGATTCTGGTAAATGCAGTGAGAAGACTTTTACATAAACTCTTTCTATATCGTGATTGCAATAGAATGTGAAGAAAAATTTTGATAATGATGGTGAAATTAAAATGAGGCAATTTTGTGCATGATTTCAGACTCTGAGACACCTTCTCACAGTGGTTTCGCCCCAGCTGGTGCTGGTCATGGAACCACATGAAGGAGGTTTATTCCTGGGTGACTGGAAAGGGTTTTTCTGTGAGCCACGGAGGCCTGGCAATGTCAGTGGGATGGAGGAAGCCTTCTGCCTCGAGCCAGCGGCACACATCTCATGCTATTACAAACCAAATTAAATCAGCAGTGTTTTTAATAAACAATTTAAAAATATCAGACGTGGCAAAACAAACCTGGAGACAACAGAAACAGTGTTGTTTTTAGAGGTGGCAGAGAACAGAACATCCTTTTCTTGGAAACACTACACGTCCAGGAGGAAAGCGGCTCCTTTGCAGCGTCTCAGCTTCCCCAGACGCTGCTCACACAGTCCCAAGCAGTGCTGGCCCATGGAAACCCATGTGCCAATGTTTGTAGAAGCATGAGCTTCCAGCTGTCCCAGGGATATTCCATCTATCAGTCACCTAAATAAAAATTCCTCTTGCAATTCTTCCATGTGAGGGCTAAAATGATTTGGTAATAACCTAAGAAATAAGTAATTTAGATAGAGAAAAAGAAGGGCTTTTAGTGACCCAAAAGCAATCGTTCATTTTGAATGTTAGTGGCACAAATGATGCCTGGGCCTTGCCCTGTAGTCTGTTATTTTAGCTGATGACCAAGGAGTAGGTAGCTGCCATGCTTTCCACCTTGGCAACTGCAGCTCTGGGCTGGGTTTGGCTGCTGATACGTGAGAAAGGACCACTTCAGGTTGTGTTGATGCTTGAGTAGTCTGAAAACACACTGATGATTGCTTATTTAATAAAGGAATAGGCCAGCCCTCACTGCAAAATCCTGAACATCCAAATACACAGAGCTGAATAATTTCCCCAAAGTAACTTTGCAAAGTTCAGATACAGGTAAGTCTGCCTGAGGGGTAAGAAGCGAAGAGACTTGAAGTGGGTATTTCCATGGAAGAGCAAGAAATGAACTAAAAAGGGCTGGTGTCTTTCTGTGGGTGTTTGCCATTGAACTCCCAGTATCACAGGTACCATTGCTGAGGGTTTGGGGAGACTCTAGGGAGACTAATACATACACTTTAGACTCTAGATAACTTTGATTTAATTCTTGGACTACCCACTTTGAAAAAAACACATTATGAAAGTATTAAGAAATGATTTTGTTTTGTCAAAGACTACTGGTTTAATTCTTGGGCTGGTGTGCTCCTTGCCTACCTCTGTTCCTCAGCTTTAACAGTTCTTCAGCTCTGAGGCACCTCTTGGAGCAATGACCAGGTTATTGTGAGAAATGATAGTCCCAAAGACCTAGCTGACTCACGAAACTTTACAGGGAGTGGGGGAAAATGTCTGTTTAGCTCTGTTTCAGTTCTGTTGGCATAAAGTTAAGATGTATAAAATGTCCTGGAGGATGTCAGTCCTTTGGGTGACTTCATGCAGGTGTGCCACCGAATAATACAGAAAGCTTGCCTGGTTTTCTTTGTTCCTGACCCTGCTTCCCCTCCAGACCCAGCCCCATCCTCGGTTGTCCGCTGCCTCACCTGGACATTGGGCCCTGGTCAGACCCTCCTGTCCACCTGGGGAAGTGTTTTAATCCTCCTTCCTTCACAGGAAAGAGGCAAAAGTACAATAAAAATCAAATCTCTTCACTGGGGCCTGGGCAAATATTCCACTGGCTGGCCTCTGCAAGCTATTTTTGTTTAATAAAATGCAGCAGAGGAGGATTTCTCAGGAGATTCTCTGCTTCACTCCATACTGCAGGGTCAATATTTTAACAACTTATTTTTCCCATGTGTTTATACTCTTTGAGTAAGTGTTTGTGCTGGGATGCCTGAGGTGGGACTGGCACCACTGAAATGAAGGGAGAGAGGAGTTAGCAGCTGTGACCCTCAGCCTATCATGCAAAAACACCATGAACAAGATTCTCCAAACACAGGCTCCAGCCATGGGCAGTGAGGGCTTTCTTGTGTGCTTCTAAATGCAGAAGTTGTAAGAGTCCACAACATTAAATTATAGCAGAACTAACTGTGGTTGACTAGAGAGAGGTGAAAATGTGAAAATCAACAGATATAAAGTATTTGAGGTTACCCAGGGCTGAACTCAGTCCCTCACACAGGATTTTATTTTAAATAAAAGCAATGAAATTATTAAAAAAATACAAACTTGATTAGCACAAAAGGCCTGTTGTCATGGATTCAGGGTTCTGTAGATTCACATGACAAACTAAAAGGTCATTAAAAAAGGCTAAATAATGAGTGGGGTTTCTGCCCATATTTGGGTCTGCAGTGGGCACTAAACCATGGGTGAAGTAAACATTTCTGGGGGAATTGTTAACTCTCAGGTCTGCCCTGAGAATTCCCCCCAAGAATTGCTCAAATCCCAGAAACAACTTAGTTACTGAAATGGGTGTAATCTACTTCGTCTTGGAAAAGTTATGTAGTTATGGAAATGGAAGGAAAGGATCTAGCAGGTATCTTCATTGCTGGGTTTCAGTTTCTTATTTTCTTTCTTCCCTCTCC